>NW_027457587.1:500000-572500 GCF_050624435.1 Tenrec ecaudatus | reverse complement strand
TCCCTCACACTGATACTCATACCTTTGGAAAATTCCTAGAGGGCTTCTGACTTCCTGTCCTTTTTACACACACACACACACACACACACACACATCCTTGCAGAATTCCTGGATGGCTTCTTAATTTGTGTCCTTTTTAAACACACACACACACACACAGATACACACACCCTTGCAGAAATTCTAGAGGGCTTCGGACTTCGTGTTCTTTTTACGCACACACACACACACACACACACACACACAGACATGCACGCACCCTTGCAGAGTCTCTGGAATGCTTCTGACTTCGTGTTCTTTTTACACACACACACACACACACACATACAGTTTTGCAGAATCAATAGTCGGCTTCTGACTTGGTGTCCTTTTTACACACACGCACACAGACACACACACACACACCTGTGCAGAATCTGTGGAGGACTTCTAACAACATGTCCTTTTTGCACACACACACACACACACACACACACAAAGACATACTCTTGCAGGATCTCTAGAGTGCTTCTGACTTCGTGTCCTTTATACACACACACACACATACACCCTTCCAGAACTCTACAAGGATTCTGACTTCATGTCCTTTTTACACACACACACACACACACACACACACACACACACACACACACAAACACACCATTGCAGAATCAATAGAGGGCTTCTGACTTCATGTCCTTTTTACACACACACACACACACACACACACACACACCCTTACAGAACCCTAGAGGGCTTCTGATTTCATGTCCTTTTTACACACACACACACACACACACTTTTGCAGAATCAATAGTCGGCTTCTGACTTTGTGTCCTTTTTACAAACACCCCCACACACACACGCCCTTGCAGAATTTCTAGAGGGCTTCTGACTTTGTGACCTTATTACACACGCACACACTCACACACATAAAACCTTGCAGAATCTCTTGAGAGCTTCATACTTGGGAGGACCTGTATTAGGAAGGTTGAGAACCACTGCCTGAGTGTGCTTAGGACTTTGCTGCCCTCAGGGTCACCAGACATTCCTGAAGGCAGAGTCACTGCAGGAAGCCCTTCTGGGAAATGCCCTGAAGCCAGGTCTCAACCAACTCCATCCACCCTCACCCTCCTAGATCCTAATCATAGGCTGCATGGAAATGCTCCCTGCCACTTCAAAGACTGTAAGTCCATGGGAGCAGAAAGCCTTCTCTTTCTCCCTTGGAGTGGTGGCTGGTGAGTTCAAACTGCTCACCTTCTGGGTAACATAACCCACAGACCAGCTCCCCCTGAGCTCAGTTAGGTTTGCCACACAGCACACATTGTTGGGAACCTTCTGAAGTAGCTGTGCCATGTGCAGGTTGGGGGATTTCGCACAAGATGCAGAATTCCACCCTCTCTTGGAAAAAATAATTTTTGCAATAGCCTTGTATTCTCTTCTGGATCTGAGTAGCAGCTACTCTCATGCAGTCCTAGCACATACATGCTAGGTCTTACGCCGAGTCTGCTCCATGCTTTCCTGTGTCCTATGTGGCGCTGTAGGCACCCAAGGCATGGACTCTGCAGCCTGGGTTCAAATCTCTCCTTTCCACTTCCTCACTGTGTGGTCATAGGCTCATGACTTTATCATCCTGTGCCACTGATTTTTCATCTGTAAAATGAGGCAAGAATAGAGTCCACACATAGGCTTCTTAAGTGAAATAATTGAATTATTATATACAAAAAGCTTAGAACATTGCTCGGCATCTTGCAAATACTGTTAGGTAGCTTAGCATAGGGAGTGGGTCATCCATTACATATGCTCAGGTTCAAACTTCCGGCCAGGAAGGGGTGGTACACCTAGGTGGGTGTTACACCTGGATTGGCCCATCTGAGCCAGGTGAATTCAATCCAGCCAATGGGGTTGACCAGGACCATCAACCATGCCTCCCTGTGGAGGAATTGAAAAGGCAGGATCTTGACCTCTCCGATGTCTCCCTTCCCCCACTTTTCTGTTGTCCGTTCCCCAGGGAGGAGGTCACATGTAGATACTTGTAATCGGTTTCCTCTTTCCAATCCACCCTCCCTCTACCCTCCCACTATCACCACTCACAAATTATCAAGGTTTCTTGAGGGATGGGGGAGTGGGGAGGAAGGGGTAAAAATGATGACTCGATTGATGCCAGGGGCTTAAGTGGAGGCAAATGTTTTGAGAATAATGAGGGCAGTGAGTGTACAATGTGCTTTACACAATTGATGTATGTATGGATTGTGATAAGAATTGTATGAGCCCCTAATAAAACGATTTAAGAAAAGAAAGAAAAGGCAGGATCCTGGAGCCCACGTAGTGACTTTCTCTCCAGCAGCTTCTAGGCAAGCTGTGCAGGGGTGAGGGGCCCTGAGGTGCCTGTGTAAACCTGAAACTTCTTCTCTCAAAAAACTCACTTGGATCACAATCCAGGCTGCGGAGTGAATTCTTTCTCACGCGAAGCCAAGGACTGAGGTATATTTCTCCCACGAGTGATCTAACAATAGTATCTCTTATTATATCATTAGGAGCCCTGGTGGTGTAGTGGACTATGCATTAACCTGCTAATCGCAAGGTCAGGGGTTTGAACTGACTAGCCCCTCCGTGGGAGAAATATGAGGTTGTCTATTTCTGTAAGGCAATGGTTCTCAACCTTCTGAATGCCGCCACCCTTTAATACAGTTCATGTTGTGGTCACCTGCAACCATAAAATTATTTTCATTGCTACTTTATAACTGTAATTTTGCTATCGTTATGAATTGGATGACCCCTGTTAAAGGGTTATTTGATCCCCAAAGGGGTCGCTACCCACAGGTTGCGACCCCTGCTGTAAGGATTTAAAGTCTCAAAACCCCAAAGGGGCAGATCTTTGTCCTATTGGGAGTCAATAAAATGGTAGTTAGGTTTTTTTCTGCATCAGTATCAGATTCTGGTGGCAATCTCAGTCATCCTGCATTGTGGTCTGGTTTGAACTCCGGAAATGACTGCCCTGGTTTGAGGTGAGGGCCACGGTGCTTCAGTGGTAGACCTCTCATCGACTTTCACCGGGAAGACCCGGGTTTGATTTGCAGCCAATGTGCCCCAGACTGTCAGTGAAGGTTTGTGTGTTGCTATGACACTGAGCAGGCTTCAGTGGTGTTTCCAGACTGAAACAGAATAATGAAGAAAGACCTGATCATCCCCATCCACACATTGACCTATGGCCCACCACTGTTGGCTTCCTCTCCCAGTCCTGGTGGTAGCACAGATAGGCACAGTTTGCTCCACTGCCCATGAGGTGCCCATGAGAGGCTGACGCGACAACCACAGTCAAGATCAACAGCTTAAACTCCATTCTGGGTCTATGGAAACAAGAACAACCTTCTGAATTGAGGTCGCATTGCTATTTGGGACTGGGAGGATGCCTTTGTGATATGGATTGCACTCTGGATCCTAAGGGGGACTTTAAAACACAGTCACATAGCAGCTCTGGAAATTGCCATAGTGAGAAGGCAGGTTTAAAAAAAAAAAAAAAAAAAAAGCTTTTACTGGCTTGCTCAAAGGAGGCTGCGGGTAGATTGGGGGGTGGAAAACTCCTCTGGAAATGGAAAATTTTTTATCCTTACATATGCATCATTTCTTCTGGTCCTGAAAGAAAACACAAAGCAGACGAGAGGAGGAAACGGAGACTGGCAGTCATCTTGTTGGTATTCCCACACCACCCCCTCCTTAAGCGCTTGCTGCCATCTCATCCAACTCCACTCAGTGTATTTTCACCCGGCAATGATGCAGAAATGTCTGCGTACTCCAGTTTTATTGTAGTCGGGCAGCGTTTATGGCTTTGACGTTCAACTGAGCATGGCAGGACGTCTAGAAGCAATTATAACCAGCATCTGCTCTGTCTGTGCGATGGGCAGGCAGTGACGGATTCCCAGCCTCCGGAACACTAGTGTTCCCTCCCAGCTCAGGATAATGACGGTGACACTCGGCCCCCTTGTTGTCTGGGGAGCTCAAGGAGCTCTCCTCTGAAACCTCAACTTATGGGCATTTCTTTGAGTGAAGACATCAAATTAGTGACTGGAAAGGAAGGCGTAGGAGATGATTATTGGCCACAAGACAAGCCTCAACCGCCTCCAGAGAGCATGTCTCCTAAGTGCAAAGTGTGGAGAGGGAGGAAACAATTGATCACAAATGGAATAGACTCTGAGTCTCGCCACACAATGTGTGTGTGTGGTCACTGAGGCGGCAACATTATGACTGGGGATGGATACGGTTTGTGCAGCCGTGATTGCCATCCAGAATGTGGCATGCTATTGTGAAAAATGATTTTTTATTCTGAGCAAATCTCTGCTTCCACTTGCTTTAATGCTTCGCCGGAGAGCAGGGGACTCTGGGAGGGGTGGGTGGCGCACAGGGCTGGGCTGACCTCAGGAACTCATGTGTAAAGGGCTTTTTCTCACTTGGAAGCAGGCTGTTCTTTCTGGTAAAGCTTGTTTGTGAACCTTGCCACATCTGCGTCCGAAGAGGGAACTGAAGGTGACAAATGCCACGAGGAGCCCCGGGCACATCTTGTTTCATTTGAATCCCAGTTTTACCTTTCCTCCTTTCTGGGTTCTGAAGCATCAGATGGGTGCCAAACGCTTCCACGGACAACTAAAGCTGAACAAGGTGGAGGCAGATGAAGAGCAACGGGAGGTTGGTGTTTGGGAGACTGAATACTTGGGCTTCCTAGGCCAGTCCAGTTGGTGGTTAGAGCCCTGTTTCAGATTCCACTGTAATCTCCTAGTGTCCAAGGACCAAGTGGCTCCTAAGTCCAGAATTTCTGTTACATGTGTCACCAAGGAGGAGTTGGGCTAAAATGCATTGAAGAATAAAGCAGGAGCTTGGCTTATGAATCCACTCTCTGATTCTGAAATTTCAAAGGCTCCGTGCACAGACATTTCAACACTGAAAGCACAGCAGGGAAAACCAAAGACTTGGGCTTCCTCCTTGTCCCTCTTTTCGGGCTTTTACGGTTTTCCAAGGCGCCTCCCTGAGCCGAGTGTTGTATAGGTCAGGTTTAAAGATGTCCTAGTTCCGAGGGACTTGCTGTTCTGCTTTCTTTTTCAGGGAGACCTGGTTTCTTGTCTTGTGGCCAAACACAGAGCACAGATGTCTGTGGGCCTCCTCCCTTTCCCCTGACCTTTGCTCTCTTCTCTGGATACACTACTGACCTGTTCTCCCTTACAAGATCTGAACTGCTCACAAACTTCGATGAATTCTCATCCTAGCAAGAAGCATCTGAGCATCTTATTAGAGCCTGTATGAGTTCTGTTCTGGATGCTTATTTGTGCAACTTCAGGGTCTGGCATGGAAACATTCCATGTCCACAGACCCGCACAAATAATATAAACTCCAACAGTAGTTTAAGGTTTAAGGTGGTAACAGGGAACGCTGGGGCCTGTGGCTCCTGGTGAACCTCACAGGCTGTCTAAAGGGGCTACTTCCATCTCAATGTAACCATACAGGAATGTAGACCTGTTAGGTAGCAAGACAAGGGGTTGTTCCTCTCCATGCTTAGGGGGCCCCCTACAGGAGGTTGGAAGCCAATGCAGGCTAAAGGGCATGCACCAATTCAAGGCCAAGCCAGGAGAGCTTAATTGACGCCTCACAGCTGAAAGCCCTTAAAAGGCTGGAACCTTCCCTTCAGCTGCTTCTCTGCCTTCCGCTCAGCAGGGCTGGGTGTGCAGTGTCATAAGGGTGCCCGTGTTCAGTTAACTGTAACGCCGGAACCTTCTTCTCTCCTGTATATAAACCCACTCGGATCACCAACCAGGCTTTGGTGTGAATTTCTTTCTAGTGTGTAGCCAAGGACCGAGACATTTCCCACCCGAGAAACCTACAGACCCAGACTTACAATAAACCCATATGTGTGTGTGTGTGTGTGTGTGTGTGATACACACACACACACACACACACACACATACACACATATGGCAAGAGGTGAACAGGTCTAGCCAGCAATGGTGAAGAGGGCCCTGGGATTGAGATTGAGAACGATTCTGAAGTAGAATCCATAACCCTTAGAAATGTATTGGCCTGCTATACCAATCCAATTACCCTCAACCTTCTTCAAAGAATTGGAAAAACTGACCACCAACTTCATATGGAGAGGGAAGAAACCCAGAATTAGCAGAGAACTCCTCAAGAAGAAGGACACAATTGGAGGACTCGCCCTACCTGATTTCAATGCCTACTACACAGCTACAGTGGTCAAAACAGCATGGTACTGGCACAATGATAGACACTCAGACCAGTGGAAAAGAATAGAAAGCCCAGGAGTAAAATCATCAGCATATAGACAACTGATCTTCGACAAGGGTCCCAAAAATGTCAAGTGGGAAGCAGATGCCCTCTTTAATAAGTGGTGCTGGAAACAATGGATATCCACATGTAGAAAGTTGAAATAAGACGTCTACCTCACCCCATGCACAAGAATACACTCAAGGTGGATCACAGATCTAGAAGTCAAACCCCAAACCATCAGGACCATTAAGGAGGGAATCGGGACTAATCTCAGCGTACTGGCCCAGGGAGCACATAGGCTCACTGCAACAGGGAAGGGGACACACACAGGTGAATTGGAAATCGACAAATGGGATCTAATAAGAATAAAATGCATGTGCACCTCGAAAGACTTTGCCAAGAGGGTGACAAGGCAACCCACAGACTGGGAGAAGATTTTTAGTAATGACACATCAGACAAAGGGCTCATTACTAAAATCTACAACACCATCGTGACCTGCAAAAAGAGGAAAACAGTTAACCCCCTAAGGAAGTGGGCAAAAGAAATGAGAAGAACTTTCACTAGAGAGGAGATCAATATGGCCAATAAACATATGAGAAAGTGCTCGAAGTCCCTTGCCATAAGAGAAATGCAAATCAAAACAACCATGAGATACCACCTAACACCCCTGAGGCTAGCCCAGATCAGTAAATCAGAGAGCAACAAGTGTTGGAGGGGCTGTGGTGAAGTAGGAACCCTCCTCCACTGCTGGTGGTCGTGTACATTTGTACAGCCACTGTGGAAAGCAATCTGGCGATACCTAAAGAAAATGGAAATTGATCTACCTCATGACCCAGCCATCCCTCTACTGGGCATATACCCGGTTGAAGCAGCAAATAAAACACGACCAGTCATATGCGCTCCAATGTTTATTGCGGCACAATTCACAATGGCAAAGACTTTGAAACAGCCTAAGTTTCCATCGACAGACGAGTGGATTAGCAAACTTTGGCACATACACACAATGGAGTATTATGCAGCACTGAAAAGCACCGATGAGCACATGAAACACGTTATTTCATGGGAAGAGCTGGAAGGAATTATGTTAAGCGAGGTAAGCCAGACCCAAAGGGACAGGTACAACATGAGTCCCCTGAGATAAGTACAATCAGCATGACAGAAATAGAAGAATAAACATCCATCCCACAATAAACGGGAGGAAGCATAGATAGTTGGAGGGAGGACAGGCCACACCTAGGGAGGTACATAAGAGCCCAGCATAAAGAAGGGGTAGTGGGGTAGGGAGAGGGAGAACCGGGAGGGGGAGAATCCGAATGGATGGTATGGGGGGGGGCAGGGTACTAACCCACCCGGGGGAGAGTATCGGTTATGTCCCCACAGATTTGGAACATGCATACGGACCCCAACACGACACACCAAACAAGGAGGACAACGCAAAGTACAGAGGTCTACACAAAGAGGCTGGACGACAAGCCGGCCCAAACCAGAATTAGGCCGACCCCCACACTCGAAGGGAATACCACAGAAAACAAAAATAGATTGTCTGGAGTGGGAAAGGAACTGACCCACCACACCACATCCAGAAGGAAGCTGAAACAAAAGAAGGAGAAAGGACATAGTGGAGTACACCTGGGTCCACCAAGCCCAAAGTCGATAGACCAGCTAGAAGAGCCCATCATACAGAGAGGACCATTCAGCTGACCACACTACGAGATATGACATCCTGCACCAACACATGGCCCTACACGGGACAGCACCTGAGACACAATGGGGGATGGGCAACTGAGCTGACCCCGCCACACTGAGGCAAACACTGGGGACATGCAGTGGAGCAGTGGAGGAAGCAGAGCAAAGGGAGCCCGAGGGAGTAGAAAGGATGGTCTTCTGGGCCAGGACGTGGCGCCTCACAAGCTACACCTAGAAAACACTCCTAAAGGCCAATGAAAGGACCTTGAACTACTAGCAATTTTTTCTTTTAATATTTGCTATCTTTTTGTTTAGTCTTTTTAAATTTGTTTTGTTTTTTTACCCAGTAAATTTTGTATGCTAGTGGCTTTTCTGCTTATCAGCGTGTCGATGTTGCTTCTGTCAAAGCCATGTTCTTATGGGCCACTTGGGCGCAGTCAAAGTCATATCCATTTGTATGCACGTATTACTATGTCAGCAGGTCCACCTAGACAAGATAGGCTGGACAAATAATGAGAGAAGAAAACAACAGGACCAACGGTCCTGGAGGGACATGAGAGCGTGGGAGGTAGGGGAAGGGAGGAGGTGTCGCCCAACACAGGGACAAGGGAACAGCGAATGGTTCAAAACCAGAGGAGGGAGGGGAGGGGAGGACTGGAAGGGAGTGACCAAGAGCAAGGTAACTGAGAGGAACTACTGAATCCAGAATGAAGGCTAAACATGGTAATGGGTCGGGAGGAAAGCGAAAGGAAATAGAGGAAAGGAGTAGGAGGCAAAGTGCATACAGAGAAGCCTAAATACAGACATGTACATATGTAAACATATTTATGATTATGGGGGCAATAGATTTATATGCATATATTTATAGGTTCAGTAGTAGGGTAGCAGATGGACATTGGGTCTCCTCATGCATAATCCCCCAATACAATAGCACCTCACCCTGCTAAGCAGCCATTGCAGGATACCCATCTTCCCAACATGATCACTGAAGACAGCCGTGTGTGTAAGCAAATGTGGTGAAGAAAGCTGATGGTGCCCGGCTTATCAAAAAAAGATATAGCGTCTGGGGTCTTAAAGGCTTGAAGGCAAATAAGCGGCCATCTAGCTCAGAAGCAACAAAGCCCACAGAGAAGAAGCACACGGCCTAAGCGAATACAAGGTGTTGAATGGACCATGTAGCAGATACAAAGGAACAAAATCAATCATTGTGTGATCACCTCTCTCACATAATGGCTGAAGACGAAAGTGTGCATAAGCAAGTGTGGTGAAGAAGGCGGATGGTGCCCGGCTACTGAGAGATATAGCGTCTGGGGACTTAAAGGCTTGAATGCAAACAAGCGGCCATCTAGCCCAGAAGCAACCGAGCCCACACGGAAGCAGCACACCAACATAGGTGATCATGAAGGACAGAGGAGACCAGGTCTCCAACATCAAAGGTGGGGTGGTGGTGAGAATCACATCACCGTGAAAGAGGGGGAGTGCATGATGGGGACCCAACGCCCACCTGTAGACAGCTGGACACCCCTTCCAGAGGGGTAGTGAGGAGGAGATGGGCCACTCAGGGTTCAGTGTAGCAACAATGAAACTCAAAACCTTCCTCTAGTTCCTGAACGCTTCCTCCCCTCCCAATCATCATGACCCCAATCCTACCTTGCCTTGTGGACCTGGTTATACCAGAGGATGTACAGCGGTGCAGTGGGGATCTGGAGGCACAGGGAATCTAGGACAGACGAACCCCTCAACACCAGCTGTGGGAGTGGCGACACCAGGAGGGAAGGGCATGTAGAAAGGGAGAACCGATCTCAGAGATCTATGTGTAACCTCCTCTCTGGGAGATTGGCAAGGGGGAGGCGGGTGAGGGGAGACGCCGGGGAGTGTAAGATAAGATGTAATAATTATTTATAAATTATCAAGGGACCAGGGGTGGGATCGGGGAGGGAGGGGGATGGGGGAAAAAAAAGGGAAACCGAGCTGATTCCAGGAACCCAAGTGGAAGGTGAATTATGAGAGTGATGAGTGCAACGAATGTATAAGGGTGCTTTGCTCAATTGATGTATGTACAGATTGTGATAAGAGCCTTATGAGCCCCAATAAAACGATTAAAATAAATAAATAAATAATGAAAGAAAAAAAAAGAAATGTATTGGCCTTAGGGGAGGGGCAAAGAGGGCTGGATTGAGAAAGTCTGTGGCATCCAGTTCTGACTTGACTTTTGGATCCAGAATCTTTCAGGAGTCATGGCCTTGCCCTCCAGCCAGAACTTCCAATAACCGTCTTCTCAGAGCCTTGTTAAATTCTCATAATACGTTACACCTGCTATCCTGTGAGCAGCTACCAAACCCAGGCACTTTTTTCTTTCTTTTTTTTTTTTTAAACAGGAACAATAAAGTTTATTGAACCGTAGCTTAGTACAGGCGCTGGGGTTTCCCCACGGTGCTCTTAATGTACAAAGCACGGATATTCTGCCAATTCTTCTTCAGCAGCGAAACCAAAAAGTTGACAGCCAAGTGGATGTTGTACACGAGTTCATCATCTGTCATCTTCACATGGCCAACTGCCACTGCCAGAC
Organism: Tenrec ecaudatus; assembly: GCF_050624435.1. Taxonomy (NCBI): domain Eukaryota; kingdom Metazoa; phylum Chordata; class Mammalia; order Afrosoricida; family Tenrecidae; genus Tenrec; species Tenrec ecaudatus. The sequence goes on along the minus strand of NW_027457587.1, from coordinate 561,989 downwards.
ACAGCACCTTCTTCATCTGGAACTTGACGGTGGACTTCACCTCGTCGACCTTGGCCACCATGTTCTCATTGTGGGTCAGCAGGGAAGGGAATTTCCCGGCCTTGTTCAGGCCCGGGCCCAGAATTCGAGGAATCTGCTTGATCAGGGTCTCTGAGGCCAAAAAGGCATCATACTTCTTGACCAGCTTTCTGACCAACTTCTTATTCTTGTTGAGCTTCTTGAGCGCCTCGATGTCCATGTGAGGGATCTCCACGGCCTTCGCTTGTCACAGTGCTGCTGGTCCCCAAGGACACACACTGAGAACTTGGGGCACGGGGTGGACTTAAGCCTGACGGTGCCAGAGAAGCATTTGTCCTTCTGAGGGTCGTAGTTCTTCAGGCTGATCTGCAGCTCCACCGTCTCCAAAAACTTCCGGCGCTTGCGCTGCTTCCTGTGCAGGACTTCCCGCACCGCCTCGTAGAGGGTGTCGCGAGAGACTTTGGTACTCATGGTTCCTAGCGCTGCGGCAACCGGAAAAGAGACCCAGGCACCTTTTTCAAAGACAAGCTCACTCTCTCTACCCTTAAGAGCAGGTAGTTTTTGGATGATGGATATGAGATACCACAGAAGGCAAATCTGTAATCTTCCATGATGCCCAAAACATGCTGTCACAACCAGGACCCATGACAATCCCTCAGTTTCCTAAATTGCTTCACTGTTGCTTTTTAATTAATATATGACATTAACTTGTCATATATTGATAACAGGGAGGACCCTGAACTAGATGAATAAATTAAAGCTCTCCTCATCCTGTGCTTTTATATGAATGTGTTAATTATTTTTGTCATTAGGGAGAATGATGGAGGGATGGAGCAATACCAAACGGAGTTTGACAAAGTGTTGTGTTTGCTGCGGGAAACATGGTGCGTGTCAGATACAATCCGTCACCCAGTGAGTCTGCAATTAACACCAAGGGACCAAGGTAGGATTCCCGGTAATAAATAGCCTTCCTCCCAGATGATAGTAGAGACCCAGCAGGACCCACTGTTGTGTTGTAGCAGTTGTACACGGGACCTTATGGGAGACAGAGCTGGTGTTTGAAATGAGTTTTGTTTGTCCCCAGTTGGCTCAGATTTGTTTTTTAGATAGCATAATCACTAACATTTAAACACAGGGTGATGTCACGTAACAATCTGCAGCTTCTGAGAAATGGAGAGGCCCGACTTTGCTGGTTGACAATGCACCTCTGGAAGACAAGGGGGACCACAGAGGGACTGGGGGGGGCAGGCAGATGTGGTGATCGGAGTTTGGAATCCTTGTTTTCCACGTAGAGGTGGCAAGGAGTTCAAGGGTTCAGAAATTGAGGAGGGAAGTTCCAGAAGACAAGTCTGTGTGGTCCATAATAAACCAATATAGGGGTTGAGATTTCAATCCGTTGGCTATTTATTTTGTGCCTGGTAGCCAACCAGCCCAGAATTCCTGACCTCGCCGACCGTGTGAAACAAGGACCATTCCAGAATTACATAGAAGCAAGCATGGAAGCAAGGGCATCCACCACCCTGAATGCGTAGGGGTCAGGAACCAAGTGCTTTCTGTAGAACAGCCCCAGAAGGCAGACCTTTGGCTGGAAAACCTGTTAGGGAGCTAGCATAGGGACTGGCAGGCCCATTACACAAGCTCAGAGGTCTGAGCTACCGGCTCATGAAGTAGAGGCTCACTGCATGCTCAGAAGTTCAGGTTTCCAGCCAGCAGGGGGAGCTACGCCTGGGTGGGCGCTGTACCTACATTGGCTCACCTAGGCCAGGTGAATTCAATTCAACAATACAGCCAATGAGGTCGAACTACGTCATCGACCACGCCTCCCTAACCGCTCATAAAACTCAAGAGGATCCCAAACCAGGCCTCGGCGTGAGCTGTTTCTGGCGTGGAGCCGAGGACCGAGGCACACCTGCCCCAGGTGAGGTCCAACAGAAGCGGTGATGTTCGAACAGAAGTGGTGCTGTGTGACTGGAAGCTATGAGGTAAGCCGGGCCCAGGAGTGGGCCTTCCCATGCTGATCTCACGGGTTGTGGGCCCCTCTGGGCTCCTTTCACCTCACCACCCTTGGGAGAATTGTTGGGTTGAGTTCACCTGGCCTAGGTGAGCCAATCCAAGTGGCGCCCCACCCAATACGGTGGAGGCCCCTGGGGACGCTTGTAGCGTATTGCCGCAGCCCCAGCCTTTTGTGTCGGTCTTTGCGCCATTTCTTGCTGGTGTCAGTCTTTGCGCCGTTTCCTGCTGGTGTCGGTCTTTGCGCCGTTTCTTGCTGGTGTCGGTCTTTGCGCCGTTTCTTGCTGGTGTCGGTCTTTGCGCCGTTTCTTGCTGGTGTCGGTCTTTGCGCCGTTTCTTGCTGGTGTCGGACTTTGTGCCATTTCTTGCTGGTGTCGGTCTTTGCGCCGTTTCTTGCTGGTGTCTGTCTTTGCGCCGTTTCTTGCTGGTGTTGGTCTTTGCGCCGTTTCTTGCTGGTGTGCGGGACTTGATGTGCCTCTCTGTGCCTGCCTTCCCGGGCTGCATTTGGGAGGGGGCTGGGACGCTGCTGCCTGGAGGCTGGGAGGATTTTGACTCCCAAAGCCTTCTCGAGGCTCAGTGTAAAAGTTTATTTGGACTCGAAAACAGAATCAAAGACCCAATTAATTAAGTTTTAGAAGCAGGCTTTATTGCGAACTTGTGGCGGGTTCAGCAACTCAGGGTATTGAGCTATTGAAGCCACGCCAGGGAAAAAATCCTGGCGGCGTTTTTATGCCCACTGCTGGCAGGCACAGCTGGGGAGAATCATAGCTTGGGGGGGGGGTGGATCTGCGCACACAGGTGCTTCCAAAGGGAGAAGGTCGTTAATCTTACCTACATATGTCAGGGACGCGTGGAGTGACCATATCTTCAGAAAACCTTCCGGCTTTGGGAGGAGCTGGTTCCAGGAATTTGGGGTTGAGCAGAGGAGGGGAGGTCAGTTAGGGGTCAGTCTTGAGAACTAAAATGGAGTCTGTTGTGCCAAGACAGGACGTTTTAGACTGACCCTATAGGGAAAAGGGACAACATTAGTCCATTTCTGTAACTGCTTCCTGTGGGTAGTGGGCGAAGAGCAAGGGGAGGGGCTTTTCCAGGCAGAGTACTGGGAGTTGCGGCCTGGCACAGGGTGGAGAGGTTGTTGTTGCTGGTGGACTGCTATACGGGTGATTTCGCGGAGTCAACTTTGCAGGAGCTGAATGAGACAAGGAGCAATTAAGAGCAAAATTACTACTAAAATTATGGGTTCTAGTATGGGGGCTAGGAAGGAGTACAGAGAAGAGTTCCACCAGGAAGAGGATCCGTCTGTTCTGAATCTGTTGTTTTGCAGCTCACGGTTTAGCTTGTTGAGGGTCTGGACTCTAGTTTCCACAATTCCCAGCTTATTGATGTAATAACGGCATTCCTCCTGGAGGAATTAGCAGGTTCCTCCTTTTTCAGCAGTGATGAGGTCTAAAGTGCAGCGGCTCTGCAAGGCAACTTGGGCAACAGAGGTTGTTTGTTTCTGCAGGGAGGCTAGAGATTTGGCAGAGGCATCAACTGCCAGCTGGAAGCGTGTGGATAACTTGTCTGCTGTGGTGATAGAGGTTCTAAGGGTCCCGCCGCTGAGTCCTACTGCACCTGCTGCTGAGGCTAAGGAGATTCTCACTGCTATCGGAAGAAAAACTGCTCTTTTAGTTTGGCGACTGTATACCTGGATGTATTTGTCCTGGACCTCAGCCGGAGTGTATGTAGTGAGCTGCGGAACCAGAGTGATGGGCAGGCACAAAAGGGTAAGGTAGAACTGATGTTTAAATGCTTAGTGTATAGTTGCACCAAAAGAAAATTTTTTTCTGGCGCTGTTAGTGGTTTGGAGGGGATTTGGGTGACATTACATGTCTGTGTCGATGGATTGGAGTAGCAAAAGGGCACTTGAGTGTTTTCTGGTTGGATGTACAGAGGAATATTGGGGATGGTTATGGGTTTTGTGGTCTTTACGTTGGATGAAAATGACAGGGCAGGACCTGGTACTGCTACCAGAGGAGGGCGTTCTAGGGCTGCACACATGCAGCAGGTGGAGAGGTTGGCTAGTCCAGCAAAGTGGCGATGGCCAGTCCCTGCTGTAGCAGGGTAAGCTGGGAGAAGGGAGACTCAGAAGGTTTAGAAATTTGCTTAGTGAGTTGAAGGTCTTGGATCTGAATATTACAGTGGATGGTGGATTGGACCTGGAGTAGCGACCTCCATACATAGAGTTTGGCGTCTGGAAATTTCTCTCGGCGAGTGGCGTACCACGCTCCTGGAACCAGAGGTGTCCAGCGGCTATCCCAGGGGTCTGGGATTGTGAGAGTGTATTTAGATTTATGGTAGTAGAATCATCCCTGGGGACAAAGGGAAAGGTAAAGTATCTGGCAGGAAGACCAAGGACACCCTACATTTTTCTGTATTCACCTTTTTGCACATTGGGTAGTTGCCTTCTGGTCATACAGGTAGCAAATAATGGGATCAGCTTTTCCTTGATGCCGCTTAAAGTCAGTGAAATTTAAGTATATGGGTGTTCTGCACCCTGTGGGTGGGCAGTCAGCGGTGGCCAGCAAATAATCATAACGCTTAGTGCGGGCGTAATTGGTATAGTTTTCAGTCAAGTAAAATCGCTAGCAAAAGGGGAAATTATGTTAGGTTTAGCTGGCTGGCTTGGTGAGGCGAGTGAGGCGGAGAGACATAGGACCACTAGACTGAGTCAGACCACTGGGAGCCATGGTCAGAGTTCACTGCTGCCTTGACTCGGGACAAATGTACCCAGGAATCTATTCCAAGACCCTTGACTGCCAAGGGAGTAGTGAGCACTACGGTGTAAGGGCCTTCCCACCGGGGTGCTAAGGGTCTGGGTGCTAGGGATTTAATTAACACAGCATTTCCAGGATGCACTGGTTTTTGGTGATCAGCAGAGGTCGGAGATGGTTCAGGGATGGGGGAGTTTTCGTGTTGTCTAAGAAGGTTGCGGAGCAAGGACAAGTATGGAAGGTACGAAGCTAGCAGAGGGCAATCAGTTGCAGGAAGAGGCGAGAAAAGAAAAGGTTGTCCGTAGAGTATTTTGATCATGGCTGGGGAGGATCTGCGCACATAGGTGCTTCAGAGGGGTCGTTAATCTTATCTATATGTGAGGGAGGGGTGGAGTGACCATATATTCAGAAAACATTCTGGCTTTGGGACGAGCTGGTTCCAGGAATTTGGGGTAGAGCAGGGGAGGGGAGGTCGGTTAGGGGTCAGTCTTGAGAGCTAAGATGGAGGTGCAGGCCTCAAAATGGAGTCTGTTGCACCAAGACTGGGACACAGTGGTGTGCTGCGGCTCCGCCAATCAGGATGGCTGGGAGCGCCCACATCTACCCTGTTGGTTTGGGCCGGTCTCTGGCTGGGTGGTTGGCTCCAGGCTGGCTTTCGGCTAGGCCACAATCTGCGGCTTCCATTTTCCCAGCCACATGACTCCACTCCCAGGCAGAATGGCGCCACCTGTGTCTGTTGTAGCTACTGTCTCTTCCCAGAAAGAAAGCCACCCAGACCGCGGGCAAGTTCAACAGAACAAGTTTTATTTTCTGCGCAGAGACTGTCAGCTCTCTTGAGAGGAGACTGAGTGGCCCCCAGTCTAATTTTCCAAAGGTTTTTATACTTTTGCAATGTGCAGGTATGCAAGCAGGTAGAGAAGCAGGGTGTTGCAGTTAGCCATTCTTAGTTGAACATTACCTGCTCTGGTCTTTCCTTCCGTACGTTCCCTTGGGCTACGTCTGCACAGCCTACCTCCCCAATATCAGCTAGTTCGTTGACAGTTCATAGCTAGTTTATTTACTGTTCATAATGGCTTCTATCAGCTCAAAATGACTTCTCTTGTCAAGGCTGTTTAAGCTTTGCCCAGAGCTGCTACATTCCCTCCTCTTCTTAGCCGAGTTCAAATCATTGAATCTGCGGTAGCCAGCCCAGTGTATGGTGGGCTCAGCACTAAGAGTTTTATGGTTTGTACTTTCTGTTTGAGGACTGCCACTAGCTTATTGGTTATTATTGGTCCAAACGTGAGGTTTAGCAGGAGGAGGATTAGGGATCCGGCTAGGGGCGTTACTAGGGTGGTTCGCCAGGTTGCCCAATTAAGTAGCTTTTCAAACCAATTGGTTTCTTCATTTCTTTTCTTGACTCTTTCCTCTAATCTTTTCCTAACCAGGGCTAAACTATCTTTAATGATTCCTGAATGGTTTGCATAAAACAAGTTTCTCCTAATGCCATGCACAACACTCCTTGTTTCAAAAGGAGCAAGTCAAGCCCTCGGCAGTTTGGCAACACACTTCTACAAGGGAGTCTAAGGATCTTTCTAAATGGGAAACATGGTATTTTTATCCCTGTAAATCTAAAGCAATTTGCTGACTAAGAGTCTGATAGTTTAAGTTTCCTTGTATTAAAGCAACTGACCCGACTGCAGCTAATCCCATAATCCCAAGCCCCGTTAACAGTGGGACTGACATTGGGGCTCTTTTAGCTCATCCAGAAATTCCAAAGTTATCCCTACCTCCTTCACCAGAACACAGGTACACTTGAGGAATAACATGCACTAGGACACAAATACCCGGGTCTGCTGCTAATACTGGGGAAAGGAGACAGGGTGCTAGTCCTGTGGAACAAGTAAAGCAAGTACCCGTTGGGGCAGATAACAAATAAGGATCACCATTTGGTTCAATAGGAACAGCTTGAAGGCAAAAATCTTGATATTTTGATATATTAAAGGGATAATTAGATGAATAAAAACAGTCTTCGCCCTTGGTAATCTTTTAAAGTGAGCTAGAGTTGAGTCCACTCTAACCTCACCTACAGACTGCTGCTTCGTGTAATCCTTCTTACTAACATTTCTAATTGGATTACGCTCTGCACCAATAGTGCTATTTGTAGCTGTGCCTACCGAGTAAGGGGGAGCAGGGTTCAGACAAAGCCAACAATCAGTTGCGAGGTTAGGATTTGAGTTCATAAATTGGAATACAGCATCCAGAGTATCAAACACAGAACCTTGAGGTGGCTCCTGAATGGGAAGGGCCCTTTGAGTTGGGCTGGCAGTGAACGGGAAAGTTACTGAAGAGTCTGGAGGGTGCGGCAAAGGAATCTTAATGACACCCAGCTGTGGCTCTTCAGGATTTATCACCAGGTTTGGGCCTATTTATGGACAGGAAGTTGCCATATTTTACTTTGCTGCATAGTAAAGGTTGTCCCGGGATCTCTATCATTTACATAATACTGAATTCCCCATGTGTTCCCAGTGAACCCAATAACGCTTGAATCCAGTTCTTATTGGGTTACATTTGGAAACCATACACGTGGTGGGATCAAACCCCTCCGACTTGAGTCCCATTCTTGTAAAAACAATAGGGTCGTCTTTAACAAGTTTCCACCCTGAAGATGATAGTTTCACAACCCTAAGCTGCACAATGGCAATGTCCCTCCCCTTGGCAGTTAGGGAGCCCATGAGCCGGGCATCTATAGAAATGGTGTGTTTGGAGCCTTCTTTCTATAGAGGGTATTCCGCACCCATAGGACGGGATTCCGGTTATGGGCCCCATTGTGCCCTTTACCTTTAAAGGATCCGGAATGCCAGCTCTTTCCTAGCAAATCAAACAAATCAAAGCGGAAACGGGGGTCAGACCCAGTGTAAGAAGTTACATATTCACTGTTGGAGGTTCGAGTAGCAGTCCACAGATGTGTTTGTGGTTGGGCGAAATGGCGGGTGCTGTCAGCAATGCTCAGACAAAAACAATTAAGTTCTGTAAAGCCTTAATTTTGAGGGTTTTTCTGTCTTTCTGAGTGTTCATCTTTTCAGGATATGCTCAGGGAGGGCTTTTTTTGACTTGTGACTGATGAATCCACGGCCCCTTCCCCACTACTTTAATAGCAGTTGGTGTTATAAGTATCACCTAGTATGGGCCAGTCCCCCTAGGTTCTAAGGTCTCGGGTCAGTGCTTCTTTACCCACGTTCAGTCTCCAGGTTGCAAGTTGTGGGCTGCCTCTTCACCTTTCCCTTGGTTGGGCCCAAAATGAAGGTGTCGGAGCAGATGATTTGTCTCACCTGCTGGACAGCCTGCAGGCACTTCATGAAGGAACAAGTAGTGACTTCCATTACTTCTACTTCCTTCAGTCTTGGGAGAATTGGGGAAGGTCTGCCAAACTTAAATTCAAACGGGGTCGTGCTTTTCACATAGGGAGTGCATCGGACTCGAAGTAGGGCAAAAGGTAAAGAAAGGATCAATCCAGTTCTCGCCAGTTTCTAAATGCAACTTAACTAACAATTCCTTTAGGGTTCTGTTTATTCTTTCTACTTGCCTTGAACTTTGGGGCCTATAAGCCCAGTAGAGCTTCCAGTTAATATTTAGAAGCATTGCTAATACTTTAGTAATTTGAGCAATGAATACTGGGCCATTGTTGGACCCCAAGGTGGTGGGAAGCCAAATCTAGGGACAATTTTAGTTACTAATAATTTACACCCAGTGGCAGAAGTGTCCTTCTTTGTTGGGAAGGCTCCCACCCATCCAAAATAGGTGTCCACTAGCACCAGCAAATACCCGTAGCCATACTTTCTAAGTTTGATATCCATAAAGTCCACCTCCCAGAATTCTCCAGGAGTACTACCTCGAGCTTGTGGTTGGGGTTGCTCCTTTTCTTTTCTAGGGATGTTTCCCCGAGCGAGCACAGTGCAAGCAACAGTGGTGTCATCTGCCACCCAGTGTCCAAGCCTGGGTATGTAAAAGTACCTGAGGAGCAACTGAGACCATTTAGAGGATCCTGAGTGCATACCTTCATGTAGTCCTTGAATCAGATCTCTCCCAGAGCTTCTGGCATGAATCTTCTTCCATCAGGATGGAGCAGCCACCTGGATGCTCCGAGTTTCTTTGGCAGCCCAGCTCTTGGCTTACCTTTAGATCATTTTCCGAGTATGTAGGTTGTGGCAGTAACACTTGGGATGGCATGGTCATGGCCATTACCTTGGGGATTTGTGGTATAATCCTGGCATTCGAGATCCACCGGTCCAGGGGACTTGTTAGGAGGGGCTCAACCATAGGTCCCCCTACCCCAGCAATATCCTGCCCCAGTGTAAGCTTCCTAGCTTCTATAACTAGGATGGCCGTGGCAGCCTCAGCTCGCATGCAGCTCGGCCATCCTGCAGTTACAGAGTCTAGTGTGATTGAAAGATCGGCCACAGGTCTCTTTCATGGCTGCAAGTTCTGAGTTAGCATTCCTTTTGCTGTGCCCCTGGCCTCATAGACAATTGGAAGGGATTTTCTATGTCTGGAAGGGGAAGAGAGGGTGCCCATATGAACGACGTTTTTAAGGATTCAAAGGCTTGCTGTTCTACTTCAGTCCATTGAAGTTTTTTCCTTTCCCCAGTACTTGCATATAGGAGTTTGGCTAATCCCTCAAATCCCAAATTCCACAATGGACAGTACCCCACAAATCCTAGAAACTCTCACACCTGCCTCTTAGTCTCAGGGACTGGGATTTTGAGGATCACCTCAGTGCGGCTGGGGGACAAGGTCTGTTTTCCCTCCTCCAGTTGGTAGCCTAGGTATACAGTTTTATTGACACACAGTTGAGCCTCTCTTGCAGATTACCTGGACCCCAATTGGCCAAGGACTATTAACAGGTCCTCGGTAGCACTTGGGCATTCCTCCAGGGTTTCGGAGGCCAGGAGGAGGTTATCTTCATACTGGAGCAAGGGGGTTTGGGGGTGTTCCTCCTTGTATTCCTGTAAGTCTTCATTGGGTTGACGTACAGAGGACAAGGGTATGGAGAACAAAGCATCCTTTAAGTCCAAAACAGTATAACAAATTCAGTTTGATGGGATAGTACTCAGGAGGGTCTCGGAGTTTGGTACCGTGGAGTGGACAGTTTCTACCCTCGCATTTACCTCTCCGAGATCCTGCACCATTTGGAAGTCCTCAGTTCCCGGTTTCGGCATGGGCAGCAGGGGAGCGTTCCATGTGGACTTGCAGGGCACCAAAATGCCTGTCCTCTTTAGTCTGCATATGTGAACAGCAATACCCACCTGTGCTTTCCAGGGAGTAGGGTTTTGCTTGACACTCACCAGTGTGGCTGAGCTCAGAAGTTGTACGACCGCAGGCACCTGATGTTCAGCAAGGTCTGGCAGGTTGTTCTCTGCCCAAACAAAAGGAATATCTTTTAGCCATTTATCAAGAAGTTCCTTTGAGGAGGTTTCTTCTGCTCTTTGATAAAACACATATCCCTCTGGCAGTGGAGCGGTGAGCAAAACCTTTGCCTTTTCAAGTTCAAGGGTTAAGGTGGTTGCAGCAGATGAGAAAGTAATCATGGCCACCATTTATCGTAATAAATCCCGACCAATTAGGGGAAAGGGGCCCTGAGGCATTACCAGGAAGGAGTGTGGAACTGTCTCTTGTGCTAAATCTGTTATTCTGGCCGTTGTCCATGGGTATGCTTGGGTCTGCCATGTGGCACCTGTAATTAAAATCTTTCCTTTTGACAATGCACCTGTAGTCTTTTCCAAAACCAAGAAGGTGGCCCCTGTGTCCACCAAGAAATTTACTGGCTGGCCCCCTTTTTGGAGTGTTAGCGTGGGATCCTGGAGGCCAAGTGAAACAGCCCTGACACCTTCATTCAGCTTCTTCAAGCATTATTGTCTCCTGCTTGGGTCTTTCTAGGTGTGAATGAGGCCCGTCCTCTCTAGTGGAGGGTCGTGCACCTCTCCTGGCGTTTTCAAGGGACTGATGTTTCCAATGTCCTTCTTTCCTGCAGTAGGCACATTGATCCTTCTTCGGGGCTTGGTGGTGCCCACAGGTTAGTCTCTCTGTGAGTGGGCCATGCTCTCCTTTTCCTGAGCCTCTGGGGTCTCTCATGGCAATTACTAGTATTTTAGCTAGTTTCTTTGTCTCTGTTGTTATACACTCAATGAGCCACTTCTACCAAATCACTAGGATTTTTCCCTTCAAACCCTTCCCACTTCTTTTTCATGTCTGAGGCAGACTGACTGAATAATACAGGCAATACTTACTTCCCTCCTGTTCTCAGGGGGCTTTCAGGTCAATAGGGGTATAAAGCCCGTAGGCGTCCATCAGCCACTCTAAAAAGGCAGGCGGACATTCTCTTGTAGGAGCCTGAGAATTCTCACTGACCTTAGATAAATTTATAGGCTTCCTAGTGGTTAAGCGGAGGCCCTGCAAGAGCAACTGGTGATATCTGCTTAAGCCCTCTGGGCCTTGCTAGGAGTTTGGATCCCACATTGGTTGTGCAGTGGGGAAAAAAATTTCTCTCAAGTGGGGAGTGCCCGCTGGCTGACCATTAGGTCCATTGACTGCCTTCTGGGCCTCTCTGGAAGGGGTCCCATTCCTCTGATATGAACAGCACCTGGAGAAGTTGCAGGAAATCACCTCAGGTGGGCTGATGAGTATGGAAAACCATATCTAGCAAAGAAATCAGACCTTATGGTTTGTCAGAAAAAAGGGGTTTTGTTGGTTCCAATTATACAAACCCCTGGAACAAAAGGGAACATATACTGAAAAAGGGATTCGGGAGTCTTCCCAGGTTTGGGGGCTGCTTGCCTTAAGGGGAGAATGGCTGCTGCTGAGTGATCTTTCTCTGGGGGTTGTTAAGACATGCCTGCCCTAGTGTATTTGTTGTGGGGTGGGGGGGCTCAAAAAGAGGCTGTGAGTATTCCTCTCTCCGGCCCCTTGGGAACCTGATAGGGTGGCAGCGGCACCAAGGGTCGGAAGCCAGCTCTCCTGCTCCCAGAGTCCTCTTGCAAAATGGGATAAATCAGACAGGTAGGGAAAGGGGGAAGGGAGGGGGGAGGGACAGGGACAGCCTCCACCTTGGTGGTTTTAGGAACTTGGACAGGTTGTTTTTCCGGTCCTGCCATGTTTACTGAAATCTTGGAAACAAGAACTCTTTATGTTGGGGGAGGAAGTAAGTCTTTTATATATGTTGGCTTCTTAGTGGCAATGTCAATCCACACATGAATTTAAGGGATCAGATCAGGATGTCCTGGTTCCCCTTTCTAAGCAGGCTCCGACAGTGGCACTCGGATCTCGGTGCACCTCGAAATGTTGTAGCTACTGTCCATTCCCAGAAAGAAAGCATCTCCGACCACCGGCAAGTTCAACAGAAAAAGTTTTATTTTCTGCACAGGGTCTGTCAGCCCTCTTGAGAGGAGACTGAGCAGCCCCCAGTTGAATTTTCCAAAGGTTTTTATACTTGTGCAATGTGCAGGTGTGCAAGCAGGCAGAGTAGAGAAGTGGGGTGTTGCGGTTAGCCATTCTTAGTTGAACAAAAACTGCTCTTGTTCTCAAAAGCCTTCTGAACATCCATTTCCTTTGGGACATTCCCTTGGGCTACGTCTGCACGGCCTACCACCCCAATATCAGCTAGTTCATTGACAGTTCATAGCTACTTTATTTACCTTTCATGGTGGCTTCTGTCAGTTCAGAATGGCTTCACCATTATCAAGGCTCTTTATGGTTTTCCCAGAGAACCTACATAGCCGCCATGGGGAAACAGGGCCTATGACCCTGGCCAAAATGGTGCCCACCAGTCCAAACACGTGGAAGGGCACTGCCTCGGGAGCTGGTTGATTTAGGCCTGGGAGATAGCCCTGCCTTGTCCCGGCAGCCAAATGTTTCCCTTTTACCCTCCGTTCCCTTTGCCTTTCTCCTGGTTTTTAAAACAAGCTGCTTGAGCCCTATAACACTGAGCAGGACTTTTTTGTAACATTTAATTAAAATGTATCTGGCACCAAAATTATATATTATAAATATGACAATTTGGTTATATTTTTGAAAATTTGTACTTTTAAAATATACTTTGGTTGTTATATATATTGATAACAATGAAAGTAAAGAATAAAAACAAAAAAAATATTATTTCCTGCATTGAAAACTTCAGGTGTTCTAGGGTTAGTGTTCTACCAGTGTAGGTTTGTTCCTTGTTACTGGCTGGTTTTCCATTGCTCAGTCTTAAGACAAAGGCGTTCGGAAGCCTAGCCTGGGTAACCCTTACTTTTCGGCTTTCAGTGGTGTTTCTTCACGCACTTTTGGGGACAGCTCTTAATATAGCTCAGCTGCCATGATGTTCCAGCCAGAAATTCCAATTTTCCTAAAGGTTCCCTGAGCTGCCAGATGCCCCTTCCCTTCAGAGATTTGAGAGTCTGCTCCTGCCAGCAGGCATCTTGGAAGGCTGTGGGGCCATCCCAAGCAGTGGTCCTCCTAGCTTATTGTCTAGAAAATGGTTGGACCTAAAGTCGCCCACAGTGACTGCTCTTTGACCCTTTGTCTATGGTGGGGGCACCTGTCAGAGGCATCAGTTTAATAGCACACCAGGGGTCTGCTCTGAAGCGGGGTTATTGACCTTGAGGCAGCAAGCTCTAAATAGCCTTGTTTTGTGCTTTCGAGATGGGACTTAGCAGCTTCATACTCAGGAATTGCCCCCTTGCATGAATCCTGTCCAATTGGGATAGAGTTGACACAGAGGCTAGACAAACAAAAGCTGATACACTATGCAACTTTATTTGAGAAAGGAGAATGGTGGCCAGAGAATGGCACACTTTTCCTTCCAACCCTGATTCACCTGGAACAGTTCTGTAGAGTGATGGGAAATGGGCGGAGATGCCAGAATTTAGAGCATTTCTCCTTTTGAGGAGCAGTAGAGACCTTCATCCCCAGTGCACACAGGAACCCCTAAGGCAGGCGTCCTCAAACTGTGGCCCGTGGGGCACATGTGGCCTGACGACATTTATTCCACCCTCAGGGTGTTTTTGCTGCCTCTGCCTGTCCTGCTTAGCAGCCGGCTCGTGCAGTGTGCATAGGAACTTGTTCATAGGTTTTTTAAAAACTATAGTCTGACCCTCCAATGATCTGAGGGACAGAACTGGCCCCCTAGGTAAACAGTTTGAGGACCCCTGTCCTAAGGGATCCTGGACTTAGGGGTTACTATTCTCGCAGCCCTGACACACCCCTGATCATTCTACCCATAGTAGAGGCACCAGGGAAATTTGGTCCCTGGGTAATTTACCAGCCTTTTATTCAAATTGAAGCCAAGAAAATTAAAAATGACTTAGGCAGTTACTCTACTTTTGATTACTGTTGACTCCCCCTGTAGTACCCCAATATTACCATTTAACTCTATAACGCTGAGCATATTTCCATAACATATAAAGAAATGTATATATTAATAGATAGATAGATAAACAGACAGATAAATAGATAGATAACTTTGAAAATAAAGAATAAAAACAAAAACATTTTCCCAAAATTGAAAATTGAGCCATTATACGGTTAAAAAGGATGGGTCTTATCAGCAGGTGTAAGACCTTAGGATCATAAATGAAGCAGTGATCCCACTGCACCTAGTAGTGCCCAAACCCTGTGCCCTCCTAGGGAAATTGTGAATGCTTTAATCCCCGTTCCTGTACTTAGAGTGAACAAACACATGCCTGATAATCCTAAGTATACTTATTTCTTGTGACACTCACCTAACTTGAAGGGAACTACCTCCTCCGAATCTTAGACTTGTCTCACTTAAACTCTTCAACCTTTTGTCTTTTTGTTTGTTTTTCCAGAAGTTCTCAGGTTACCAAGGCCTCCAAACCAAGTGTGCCAGCTGTAGGACCACGATTTCCTGAACAACCTCAACTTTATCCATCCTGGGACCTGAGTGGACAATCCCTTCTGAGCCCCATTTGCCCCTTTTGCAGCAGGAAGTACTTAGAGATGTCGTCGCCCAGTACCCCAAAGATTTGGGTCCATACCTCTTCAGGGGGCAAATGTTAGGTAGCTATCCTAGGGACTGGGGTGTCCATTATGCATGCCCAGAGGGCCAAGGTAGCAGCCCAAGAAGGAGTGGCACACTGTGCGTGCTCAGAGGTTCAGGTTTCCGGCCAGGAAGAGGAGGTACACCTGGGTGAGTGCTGCAACTTGATTGACCCACCAATGCCAAGTAAATTAAATTCAGCTGCTGGGGTTGACCAGGGTTGCCCACCATGCCTCCCTAATGCTCATAAAACCCACTTGGATGACAATCAGGCTTCTACATGCATTCTTTCTCACGCAGAGCAGAGGACCAAGGTCTGTCTGTCCCCAGAGAGATCTGACAAACCCAGGAAGGCTCTTTGGAGGCAGCAGAACTGGACATGAATGGCTGGTGGATACTGTTCAGATGCAGGACTTTCTACTTAGAAGGGTCTAATCCAGCCTGAGATGATCCTTGAATGAGTCCTCTGCCCAGATCTTTTTTTTTTTTTTAACGTTTTATTAGGGGCTCATACAACACTAAACACATTCTATGCATACATCAGTTGTGTAAAGCACATTTGTACATTCATTTCCCTCATTCTCAAAATATCCACTCTCCACCCAAGCCCATGGCCTCAGCTCCTCATTCCCATCCCCACCCCCCATGTGCGCTACCCCTCGCTCATCAATCCTTGGTAATTTACTAATTTTTGTCATATCTTGCACTGTCTGATATCCCCCTTCACCCACTTTTCTGTTGAAGTAAAATGTACATCCTTGTAATCAGTTCCCCGTTTCCAAACTGCCCTCCCGCTTACCCTCTCAGTGTCTTCACTCATAATACTGGTCCTAAAGGACTCATCCACCCTGGATTCCCTGTGTTTCCAGTTGCTATCTGTACCAGTGTACATTATCTGGTCTAGCCAGATTTGTAAGGTAGAATTGGGGTCATGATAATGGGGGGAGAGAAAGCATTTAGCAACTGGAGGAAAGTTGTGTTTCATCATTGCTATCTCGTACCTAGTCTTGGCTCATCTCCTCTCTGAGACCCTTCTGTAAGGTATTGTCCAGTGGTCTGGAAATGGGCTTTGGGTCTCTACCAAGCACTCTTCTCATTCCCAATAAGATGTTTTTGTTCTGATGATGCCTGACACCTGATCCCTTCGAAACCTCGTGATCTCATAGGCTGGTGTGATTATTCCATGTGGGCTTTGTTGCTTCTGAGCTAGGTGGCCGCTTGTTTACATTCAAGCTTTTAAGACCTCAGACGCTATATCTTTTGACAGCTGGGCACCATCAGCTTTGTCTTCAGTGTACCTGTGGGGAAGGTGAGCACCATAGAATGCCAGTTTAATAGAACAAAGTATTCTTGCAATGAGGGAGTATTTGAGTGGAGGCCCAGAGTCCATCTGCTACCTTAATACGAAACCTATAAATATATGGACGTAGGTCTATTTCCCCATGCTCATATATGAATATATTTACATATGGACATACTTTTTAAAAGACCTCTATAACAGGCCCTTGCTTCCTCGCTTGCTCTTCTATTTCCCTTTCATTTTCCTCTTGTGCCCACTGCCATGCTCAGTCTTCCTTTGGGTTTCAGTAATTCTTCTTGGTTCCATTACCCTTGATCCCACCCTACCAGGCCTCCTACATCTACCTCACCACGGATATGCATGACTTCCTGTTCTCTTGTTTCTGGGTTTCTTAACACCGCTTCCTTTACGCCCACCTCCCTCTTTCCCATGCCCCACACCCCAGAAGTGTTGGTCCTGGGTTTTGTCCTCCAGATTGGACATCCAGCCTATCTAATTTAGACAGACCAGAAAAGGTAATAACATGCACAAAACCAAGACAAGCAACCCAAAAAAACCAAGACAACAAAAATCCAATGACACTAAAAGAAAACAAAACTAACCAAGAAAGAAAAGCTCATAGTTAGTACAAGGACTGTGTGGTGAACTTTAGGAGTGTTTTCCAGTCCAGTCTGTTGGGGCACCGAGCCCTGACCACAAAGTCCACCTTTGGTATTCCCCGGGGACTTTGATGCTCCGTTTTCTTTCTCTTCCGCTGCACTCCCTTAGTGTCATGCCTCGATGTAGCAAGATCAGTTCGGGCGCAGTTCCCACACTGTGTCTCCAGTGTTGTCCCCTCTAGGGCAATGGGACTTTGAGGGACGTTTCTCATCGTGGGGCTGCCCATGTGGTCTTTTCTGTGGACTGGCTTCTCTGATTGGGAACATCATCCTCAAGGTATAGTGGGCCAGGATGTGCTCCATTCTCCCCTCCTCCCCCTTGTTCTGCTCTGTGTTCTCTGATCAGATATGTCCCTCTCCGCGAGCTGCAGCTCCGGTGCCATCCTGTGAAATACAATCTTTGGGGGCTGCAAGGAGGTGGGAGGGGGGGCATCAGCTCAGATCTTTTGAGAGTCCAGGAGATATTGACTTCTCGATGGGCACAGTTCTGTGGGGCACCGTGCTCTTGGTCCAGACGCTGGTTGTGAATATGACTTTGTTGTTAACCAGTTTTTGTCTCTGGGTCAACTCCTGTGTGTTTTTGAGGGAGTTTTCTCATCTGGAAAGTAAATGTACTGGATTATCCAGAAGCCCATGTCAGCAAGTTATTGAGAGGGGTTAATCAGAGACTGTTTCATATAGTGTGTATCTGCGCGCTGCATTTGAGACCTGGGGTGGCAATTATGAGCTCAGAATAGAGATGGTGTCCAGTAGGTGACAGACGTGGCTCCATATTGAAACAGGAAGCCCACTGTGGAGATTTGGTCCTTCCGTTGATGGCCACCGGCCACCTAGTCTTCTCCTGCTATAACTGCTTCACTGACTCAGCAGCTGAGCCAGGAGCCAGTGCCATCATAACCAGGTGGCTAACTGGGAGAAAGGGCAGATAGATATTTGTTATCTTGTTGTCTTGGGAAGCCCACCTAACCTCCATGCAAACATTCTGGTGTGAGTTATCTGTGGAAGGAATCATAGGCTCACAGTAATACACATCTTTCTTTTTGTAAATGTGCCCGTATTCCTTTCTGAACCTGAGAAGGTGGCCCCTGTGTCCACCAAGAAATTTACTGCCTGGCCTATATGGAGTGTTAGCCTGGGTATTGGCGGCGAAGTGAAACAGAGCCCTGACCCCTTCATGCAGCTCTTCAAGCCTTATTGTCTCTTGCTTGGTTCTTTCTCATTGCAGATGAGGCCCGTCCACTCTTGTGGAGGGTCGTGGACCTCTCCTGGGGTTTTCAAGGCACTGATTTTTCCAGTGTCCTTCTTTCCTGCAGTAGGCACATTGATCCTTCCCCATGGCTTGGCAGTGCCCACAGGTTAGTCTCTCCGTGAGTGGGCCATGCTCTCCTTTTCCTGAGTCTCTGGGGTCTCTCATGGCAATTCCTAGTATTTTAGCTAGTTTCCTTGTCTCTGTCGTGCTAGGGTCATCTCGGTTGTTATATACTCAATGAACCACTTGTATCAAATCACTAAGATTTTTCCCTTGAACCCTTCCCACTTCTTTTTCAGGTCTGAGGCAGACTGACTGAGTCATAAAGGCAATATTTATTGCCCTCCTGTTCTCGGGGCCTCCGGGCTGTTAGGGGTATAAAGCCTGTAGGTTTCCATCAACCACTCTAGAAAGGCAGGCGGACATTCTCTTAGCCTGAAAATTCTCACTGACCTTAGATAAATTTATAGGTTTCCTAGCTCTTCCGCAGAGGGTCATGTAAGAGCAATGGGTGATACCTGGTAAAGCCCTCTGGGCCTTGCTAGGAATTGAGATCCCACATTGTTGGTGTAGTGGCCAAAAGAGTTTCTCTCAAGTGGGGAGTGCCCGCTCGCTGACCATCAGGTTCACTGACTGCTTACTGGGCCTCTGTCTGGAAGGGCTGCCCTCCTCCGTTGTGAACAGCACCTGGAGAAGTTGTTGGCAAGCATTCCAGGTGGGCTGATGAGTATGGAAGTCATACCAGTACTAGTGTGTGGGGGGGCTGCTTGTTAAGGGTGGGGGTGAGATTGGGGGGCCGGTGGGGGAGGGAGTGACTCAATAAGGGCCTGTTAGAAGTTTTCTATTTCTGGACCCTAGAAACCTTATAGGGCGGGGGTTGAAAGAAAGGGTTTGAAGCCAGCTCTCCCACTCCCAGAGTTCTCCTGCAAAATGGGATAAAGCCGATTAGGGGAGAGTGATGGGGAGGGGAGGGGAGGGGAGGGGTGGGGGAGGGATGGGGGAGGGGAGGGGTGATGGAGGGGAGGGGTGGGGGAGGGTGATGGGGAGGGATGGCCTCCACCTATGTGGTTTTGGGAACTTGGACCATTTGTTTTTCCGGTCCTTCCATGTTTCCTGAAACCTTGGAAACAAGGGCCCTTTCTTTGCGGGAGGGAGTAAGTCTTTTATATTTGCAGGCTTCTTAGTGGCAATGTCAGCCCACACTTGAAGTAACGGGATCAGATCGTGATATCCTGGTTCCCTTTAACCATAACTATGAACTCTTAGTAATAGGGGATGGGAAAACTAGTCTTGCGTGGGTCAATCAGGGACTCCTTCTGCCCCATCACTTTTAAACAAATTGTAGAGTCTCCAAGCTTTTGGGTTGAAACCACATCCTCTTGGTGAATGCCGAGAGCAGGGGTCCTCAAACTACAACCTGTGGGCCACATGCAGACAGCCGAGGACGCTGATCCTTTCTGTCGGGTGTATGTGCCCCATTTATTTTTTTTTTGAACTTCAAATCAAGATGTGCAGTGTGCACATGAATTTGTTCGTAATATTTGATTTTTGAAACTATAGTCTTTCCTTCAAAAGGCCTGAGGGATAGTGAACTGGCCCCCTGGGTAAACAGTTTAAGGACCCCTGTCCTAAGGTATCCTGGACTTAGGGGTTATTAATCTCCCAGCCCTGAAACATCCCTGAACATTCTACCCGTTGTAGGAGGCACCATGGGAATTTGGACCCCGCGTAATTTACAAGTCTTTACTCCAATTGAACCCAAGAAAATTCAAAATGGCTTAGGCAGGTACTCTATTTTGGTCACATTTGACTCGTCCTGCACTAGCCCACTATTTCCATTTAACTCTATAACGCGAAGCATGATGTTTTCATAACATTAAAAAATGTATATATTAATACATATATATATATTTATAACTATGAAAGACCACAACAAAAAGAAAATTTTTCCAAAAATTAAAATTGAAGCGTTATAGGGTTAAAAAGAAGGATGGGTCTTATCAGCGGGTCCAAGACCTTAGCATCATAAATGAATCAGTGATCCGACTGCACCTAGTAGTGCCCAAACCTGTGCCCTCCTAGGGGAAAGTGTGAATGCTTTTATCCCTCTTCCTGTACTTCCAATGAACAAACACACATGTCTGGTAATCCTAAGATTATTTTTGTTTCCTGTGACACTCACCTAATTTCAAGGCCACTGCCACCTCACAAGCTTAGCCTTGTCGTAGTCAAACTGTTCACCTTTTAGACCGTTTGTTTTTCTCAGAAGTTATCGGGTGATTAAAGCTTCTGAACCAAGTGTGCCAGGTCCACGACTACCATCTCCTGGACCACCTCAACCTTATCCATCCTGGATAAAGTTGCCCTCAATGGACAACCCCTCCCAGCAGTGTAGGAAGGGTATGGACCCAAAGCCCCACCTCGCCCCTTTTGCCAGCAGGAAGCAGCTAGAGATGTCGTCGCCCAGTACCCCCAAAGATTTGGGTCCATATCTCTTCAGGGGGGCAAATGTTAGGTAGCTATGCTAGGGACTGGGGCATCCGTTATGCATGCCCATAGGGCCAAGATAAGAGCCCAGTTAGGAGAGGCACCCTGTGCATGCTCAGAGGTCCAGATTTCTGGCCATGAAGGGGAGGTCACCTGGGTGGTTCCTGTACCTGGATTGACCAATCTAGGCCATGTAAATTCAATTCAGCCACTGGGGTCGGCCAGACTTGCCCACCACGCCTCCCTATGCTCATAAAACTCTCTTGAGTGCAGACCAGGCTTCTGCATGATTTCTCTCTCACTCAGGAAGGCTCTTTGGAGGCAGCTGTGCTGCACATGAGTGGCTGGTGGATACTGTTCAGATGCATGGCTTTCTGCTTGCAAGGGTTTTTGTCTCAGCTGACTGTAAGGGAGGAGGTAGTACGTCTGGATCACAGAGTATCCATGTCCACAAACGAGGCTGCTCATTCCACAGTCCTGGAAGTGCTTTATGAAAACCCTCTGCTTTGCAATGTCACTCTTTGTAGATTAGAGTGGGAGGGGCTGGGACCAAGGTATGCTGCCTCTTACTCCCAGTTGCAGGTTTCTGGATGCTGATTGTATCTCTTACAGCATCAGTTAGTGGGCTTGTTGTCTGCCTCAGGCTTTGTTCACGGAGATCCTCCAGCTAGTTGGTGGTGTGTGCGCATGAGCAGAGACTTCCTGCCAATCCCCCATGAGTAGTAGAGCTCCCATGGTGTGGACTCCATGAAAGCCTTGCCCCAGGCAGCATGCTTACAAAGGAGGGTGGGCCCTGCAGGACAGAGGACCATTCCCCCTGTGGAATGGCCTCAGAGATCCACCTCCCTCTCTGGCCAGCTGCTGGGGCTGTGGGTCCTAAGCATCATGGCTGACTCAATAATAGACACAGGGTGAGGCGACTCCAGTAGCTGTTTTGACTGGTCTAATCCAGCCTGAGATCATCCTTGCATGAGCCCCTGCCAAGATTATTTTTGTTTCTTTTATGATCTTTTCATTAGTGGCTCCTACAACACTAACCACCATCCATAAATACATCATCTGTTTGAAGCCCATCTGTACATTAATTGCCCTCCTTATTCACAAAATATCCACTCTCCACCCAAGCCCCTGGCCTCAGCTCCTCATTTTTCCCCCCTCAATGCCCGCCACCCATCCCTCATCAATCCTTGGAAATGTACTAATTCTTTTGTCATATTTTCACCCACCTTTCTTTTGAGGTCAATGAAGATCCTTGTAATCGGTTCCCACTTTCCATCCTGCCCTTCCTCCACCCTCCCAGTATCTCCACTCATAACACTGGTAAAGGGCCCATCCACTCTGGATTCCCCGTGTTTGAAATTCCTATCGGTACTAGAATACCTTCTCTAGTTTGGCCAGATTAGTATGGTAGAACTGGGATCATGATAGTGGGGCAAGAGAAAGCATTAAGAACTAGAGGAAAGTTGTGTTTCATCTTTGCTGTCTCATACCCTGTATTCTTTAATCTCCACTCTGAGATCCTTCTGTAAGGGGATGTCCAGTGCACTGCAAATAGGTTTTGGGTCTATACCCGGCAGTCCCCTCTCATTCTCCATGATAAGATTTTTTTGTTCTCATGATACCTGTTGCCTTATCCCTTTAAAACTTTGTGATCACACAGGCTGGTATGCTTTCTCCATGTGGGCTCTGTTGCTTCAGAGCCAGATGGCTGTTTCTTTACCCTCAGGCCTTTAAGACCCCACACGCTATATCTTTAGGTAGCTGGACACCATCGGCTTTCTTCACCACACTTGCTTATGCAGCCGCTTTGTGGTCAGTGATTGTGTAGGGAAGGTGAGCATCTTAGAATGCCAATTTAATAGAACAGTGTTATTGCAATGAGGGAGTCCTTGAGCGGAGGCCCTATGTCCATCTGCTACCTTAATACTAAATC
The DNA here is from genome assembly GCF_050624435.1 of Tenrec ecaudatus. NCBI lineage: Eukaryota > Metazoa > Chordata > Mammalia > Afrosoricida > Tenrecidae > Tenrec > Tenrec ecaudatus. The sequence continues at coordinate 539,565 of NW_027457587.1, read as the reverse complement.
TATAAACATATGGACATAGATCTATTTCCCCATGCCCCTTTGTAAATATATGTACATATGTACATGCCTTTATTTAGACGTCTATAACTGGCCCTTGCTTCCCAGCTCACTCTTCTATACTCTTTGATTTTCCTCTTGTGCCCACTGTCATGCTCAGTCTTCCTTTGGGTTTCAGTAATTCCTCTTGGTTACATTACCTTTGATCACGCCCTACCAGGCCTCCTACATCCCCCTCACTATCGTTTTCCATCACTTGTTGTACCCTTGTCTCTGGGTTTCTTTACAGCACTTCCTTTCCCCCCACCGTGCTCACTCCCATGCCCAATGGAAAGGGCCGGTCACATGTTTACTCCTCCAGATTGTTCATCCAGCCTCTCTTAATTAGACAGACCTGTAAAGGTAATAACATGCACAAAACAAGACTGAGCTAAACCAAGCAGCAAAAAGAAAAAAAAACAAACAAAAATGAAAACAAAACCCAACCCAAATCCAATGACACTAAAAGAAAACAACACTAACCAGAAAGAAAAGTACAAGGACTGTGTGGTGAACTTTAGGAGTGTTTTCCAGTCCAGTCTGTGGGGGCACCGAACCCTGACCACAAAGTCCACCTTTGGCATTCCCCGGGGACTTTGATGCTCCGTTTTCTTACTCTTCCGCTGCACTCTCTTAGTGTCATGCATCGAAGTGGCAGGATCAGTTCGGGCGCAGTTCCCACACTGTGTGTCCAGTGTTGTCCCCTCTAAGGCTATGGGTCTTTGAGGGACGTTTCTCATCGTGGGGCTGCCCATGTGGTCTTCTCTGTGGATTGGCTTCTCTGATTGGGAACATCATCCTCAAGGTGTATTGGGCCAGGGTGTGCTCCATTCTCCCCTCCTCCCCCTTGTTCTGCCCTGTGTTCACTGATCAGATATGTCCCTCTCCGCGAGCTGCAGATCCGGTGCCATCCTGTGAAATACAATCTTTTGGGGCTGCAAGGATGTGGGGGGGTGGGTATCAGCTCAGATCTTTTGAGAGTCCAGGAGATATTGACTTCTCGATGGGCACAGTTCTGTGGGGCACCGTGCTCTTGGTCCAGACGCTGGTTGTGAATATGACTTTGTTGTTAACCAGTTGTGTGTCTCTGGGTCAACTCCCGTGTGTTTTTGAGTGAGTTTTCTAATCTGCAAAGTAAATGTACAGGATTATCCAGACTCCCATGTCAGCAAGTTATCGAGAGGGGTTAATCAGAGACTGTTTCATATAGTGTGTACCTGCGCGCCGCATTCTAGACCTGCGATGGCAATTATGAGCTCAGGATAGAGATGGTGTCCAGCAGGTAACATACGTGGCTCCATATTGAAACAGGAAGCCCACTGTGGAGATTTGGTCCTTCTGTTGATGGCCACCGGCCACCTAGTCTTCTCCTGCTATAACTGCTTCACTGGCTCAGCAGCTGAGCCAGAAGCCAGTGATATCATAACCAGGTGGCTAACTGGGCCAAAGGGCTGATAGATATTTGTTATTTTGTTGTCTTGGGAAACCCACCTACCCTCCATGCAAACCTTCTGGTGTGAGTTATCTGTGGAAGGAATCATAGGCTCACAGTAATTCACATCTTTCTTCTTGAAAATGTGCCCATATTCCTTTCTGAACCTGACAAGGTGGCCCCTGTGTCCACCAAGAAATTTACTGCCTGGCCTCCTACTTGGAGAGTTAGCCTGGGCTTTTGGCGGCGAAGTGAAACAGAGCCCTGACCCCTTCATTGAGCTTCTTCAAGCATTATTGTCTCTTGCTTGGGTCTTTCTACGTGCAGATGAGGCCCATCCACTCTAGTGGAGGGTCGTGCACCTCTCCTCGGGTTTTCAAGGCACTGATTTTTCCAGTGTCCTTCTTTCCTGCAGTAGGCACATTGGTCCTTCCCCATGGCTTGGCGGTGCCCACAGGTTAGTCTCTCCGTGAGTGGGCCATGCTCTCCTTTTCCTGAGTCTCTGGGGCCTCTCATGGCAATTCCTAGTATTTTAGCTAGCTTCTTTGTCTCTGTCGTGCTAGGGTCATCTCTGTTGTTATACACTCAATGAGCCACTTGTACCAAATCGCTAAGATTTTTCCCTTCAAACCCTTCCCACTTCTTTGTCATGTCTGAGGCAGACTGACTGAGTAATAAAGGCAATACTTATTGCCCTCCTGTTTTCAGTGCCTCCGGGCCGTTAGGGGTATAAAGCCCGTAGGCTTCCCTCAGCCACTCTAGAAAGGCAGGCGGATATTCTCTTATAGGAACCTGAAAATTCTCACTGACCTTAGATAAATTCATAGGTTTCCTAGCTCTTCTGCAGAGGGTCATGTAAGAGCAATGGTTGATACCTGGTAAAGTCCTCTGGGCCTTGCTAGGAATTGAGATCCCACATTGTTGGTGTAGTGGCCAAAAGAGTTTCTCCCAAGTGGGGAGTGCCCGCTCGCTGACCATCAGGTTCACTGACTGCTTACTGGGCCTCTGTCTGGAAGGGCTACCCTCCTCCGTTGTGAACAGCACCTGGAGAAGTTGTTGGCAAGCATTCCAGGTGGGCTGATGAGTATGGAAGTCATACCAGTACTAGTGTGTGTGGGGGGCTGCTTGTTAGGGGTGGGGGTGAGTTTGGGGGGCCGGTGGGGGAGGGAGTGACTCAATAAGGGCCTGTTAGAAGTTTTCTATTTCTGGACCCTAGAAACCTTATAGGGCGGGGGTTGAAAGAAAGGGTTTGAAGCCAGCTCTCCCACTCCCAGAGTTCTCCTGCAAAATGGGATAAAGCCGATTAGGGGAGAGTGATGGGGAGGGGAGGGGAGGGGAGGTGTGGGGGAGGGGTGAGGGAGGGGAGGGGTGGGGGAGGGTGATGTGGAGGGATGGCCTCCACCTATGTGGTTTTGGGAACTTGGACCGTTTGTTTTTCCGGTCCTTCCATGTTTCCTGAAACCTTGGAAACAAGGGCCCTTTCTTTGCGGGAGGGAGTAAGTCTTTTATATTTGCAGGCTTCTTAGTGGCAATGTCAGCCCACACTTGAAGTAACGGGATCAGATCGGGATATCCTGGTTCCCTTTAAACATAACTATGAACTCTTAGTAATAGGGGGTGGGAAAACTAGTCTTGCGTGGGTCAATCAGGGACTCCTTCTGCCCCATCACTTTTAAACAAATTGTAGAGTCTCCAAGCTTTTGGGTTGAAACCACATCCTCTTGGTGAATGCCGAGAGCAGGGGTCCTCAAACTACAACCTGTGGGCCACATGCAGACAGCCGAGGACGTTGATCCTTTCTGCCGGGTGTATGTGCCCCATTTATTTTTTTTTTGAACTTCAAATCAAGATGTGCAGTGTGCACATGAATTTGTTCGTAATATTTGTTTTTTTAAACTATAGTCTTTCCTTCAAAAGGCCTGAGGGATAGTGAACTGGCCCCCTGGGTAAACAGTTTAAAGACCCCTGCCCTAAGGTATCCTGGACTTAGGGGTTATTAATCTCCCAGCCCTGAAACATCCCTGAACATTCTACCCGTTGTAGGAGGCACCATGGGAATTTGGACCCCGGGTAATTTACAAGCCTTTACTCCAATTGAACCCAAGAAAATTCAAAATGGCTTAGGCAGTTACTCTATTTTGGTCACTTTTGACTCGTCCTGCACTAGCCCATTATTTCCATTTAACTCTATAACGCGAAGCATGATGTTTTCATAACATTAAAAATGTATATATTAATACATATATATATATATATTTATAACTATGAAAGTCCACAACAAAAAGAAAATTTTTTCCCAAAATTAAAATTGAAGCGTTATAGGGTTAAAAAGAAGGATGGGTCTTATCAGCGGGTCCAAGACCTTAGCATCATAAATGAATCAGTGATCCGACTGCACCTAGTAGTGCCCAAACCTGTGCCCTCCTAGGGGAAAGTGTGAATGCTTTTATCCCTCTTCCTGTACTTCCAATGAACAAACACACATGTCTGGTAATCCTAAGATTATTTTTGTTTCCTGTGACACTCACCTAATTTCAAGGCCACTGCCACCTCACAAGCTTAGCCTTGTCGTAGTCAAACTGTTCACCTTTTAGACCGTTTGTTTTTCTCAGAAGTTATCGGGTGATTAAAGCTTCTGAACCAAGTGTGCCAGGTCCACGACTACCATCTCCTGGACCACCTCAACCTTATCCATCCTGGATAAAGTTGCCCTCAATGGACAACCCCTCCCAGCAGTGTAGGAAGGGTATGGACCCAAAGCCCCACCTCGCCCCTTTTGCCAGCAGGAAGCAGCTAGAGATGTCGTCGCCCAGTACCCCCAAAGATTTGGGTCCATATCTCTTCAGGGGGGCAAATGTTAGGTAGCTATGCTAGGGACTGGGGCATCCGTTATGCATGCCCATAGGGCCAAGATAAGAGCCCAGTTAGGAGAGGCACCCTGTGCATGCTCAGAGGTCCAGATTTCTGGCCATGAAGGGGAGGTCACCTGGGTGGTTCCTGTACCTGGATTGACCAATCTAGGCCATGTAAATTCAATTCAGCCACTGGGGTCGGCCAGACTTGCCCACCACGCCTCCCTACGCTCATAAAACTCTCTTGAGTGCAGACCAGGCTTCTGCATGATTTCTCTCTCACTCAGGAAGGCTCTTTGGAGGCAGCTGTGCTGCACATGAGTGGCTGGTGGATACTGTTCAGATGCATGGCTTTCTGCTTGCAAGGGTTTTTGTCTCAGCTGACTGTAAGGGAGGAGGTAGTACGTCTGGATCACAGAGTATCCATGTCCACAAACGAGGCTGCTCATTCCACAGTCCTGGAAGTGCTTTATGAAAACCCTCTGCTTTGCAATGTCATTCTTTGTAGATTAGAGTGGGAGGGGCTGGGACCAAGGTATGCTGCCTCTTACTCCCAGTTGCAGGTTTCTGGATGCTGATTGTATCTCTTACAGCATCAGTTAGTGGGCTTGTTGTCTGCCTCAGGCTTTGTTCACGGAGATCCTCCAGCTAGTTGGTGGTGTGTGCGCATGAGCAGAGACTTCCTGCCAATCCCCCATGAGTAGTAGAGCTCCCATGGTGTGGACTCCATGAAAGCCTTGCCCCAGGCAGCATGCTTACAAAGGAGGGTGGGCCCTGCAGGACAGAGGACCATTCCCCCTGTGGAATGGCCTCAGAGATCCACCTCCCTCTCTGGCCAACTGCTGGGGCTGTGGGTCCTAAGCATCATGGCTGACTCAATAATAGACACAGGGTGAGGCGACTCCAGTAGCTGTTTTGACTGGTCTAATCCAGCCTGAGATCATCCTTGCATGAGCCCCTGCCAAGATTATTTTTGTTTCTTTTATGATCTTTTCATTAGTGGCTCCTACAACACTAACCACCATCCATAAATACATCATCTGTTTGAAGCCCATCTGTACATTAATTGCCCTCCTTATTCACAAAATATCCACTCTCCACCCAAGCCCCTGGCCTCAGCTCCTCATTTTTCCCCCCTCAATGCCCGCCACCCATCCCTCATCAATCCTTGGAAATGTACTAATTCTTTTGTCATATTTTCACCCACCTTTCTTTTGAGGTCAATGAAGATCCTTGTAATCGGTTCCCACTTTCCATCCTGCCCTTCCTCCACCCTCCCAGTATCTCCACTCATAACACTGGTAAAGGGCCCATCCACTCTGGATTCCCCGTGTTTGAAATTCCTATCGGTACTAGAATACCTTCTCTAGTTTGGCCAGATTAGTATGGTAGAACTGGGATCATGATAGTGGGGCAAGAGAAAGCATTAAGAACTAGAGGAAAGTTGTGTTTCATCTTTGCTGTCTCATACCCTGTATTCTTTAATCTCCACTCTGAGATCCTTCTGTAAGGGGATGTCCAGTGCACTGCAAATAGGTTTTGGGTCTATACCCGGCAGTCCCCTCTCATTCTCCATGATAAGATTTTTTTGTTCTCATGATACCTGTTGCCTTATCCCTTTAAAACTTTGTGATCACACAGGCTGGTATGCTTTCTCCATGTGGGCTCTGTTGCTTCAGAGCCAGATGGCTGTTTCTTTACCCTCAGGCCTTTAAGACCCCACACGCTATATCTTTAGGTAGCTGGACACCATCGGCTTTCTTCACCACATTTGCTTATGCAGCCGCTTTGTGGTCAGTGATTGTGTAGGGAAGGTGAGCATCTTAGAATGCCAATTTAATAGAACAGTGTTATTGCAATGAGGGAGTCCTTGAGCGGAGGCCCTATGTCCATCTGCTACCTTAATACTAAATCTATAAACATATGGACATAGATCTATTTCCCCATGCCCCTTTGTAAATATATGTACATATGTACATGCCTTTATTTAGACGTCTATAACTGGCCCTTGCTTCCCAGCTCACTCTTCTATACTCTTTGATTTTCCTCTTGTGCCCACTGACATGCTCAGTCTTCCTTTGGGTTTCAGTAATTCCTCTTGGTTACATTACCTTTGATCACGCCCTACCAGGCCTCCTACATCCCCCTCACTATCGTTTTCCATCACTTGTTGTACCCTTGTCTCTGGGTTTCTTTACAGCACTTCCTTTCCCCCCACCGTGCTCACTCCCATGCCCAATGGAAAGGGCCGGTCACATGTTTACTCCTCCAGATTGTTCATCCAGCCTCTCTTAATTAGACAGACCTGTAAAGGTAATAACATGCACAAAACAAGACTGAGCTAAACCAAGCAGCAAAAAGAAAAAAAAAACAAACAAAAATGAAAACAAAACCCAACCCAAATCCAATGACACTAAAAGAAAACAACACTAACCAGAAAGAAAAGTACAAGGACTGTGTGGTGAACTTTAGGAGTGTTTTCCAGTCCAGTCTGTGGGGGCACCGAACCCTGACCACAAAGTCCACCTTTGGCATTCCCCGGGGACTTTGATGCTCCGTTTTCTTACTCTTCCGCTGCACTCTCTTAGTGTCATGCATCGAAGTGGCAGGATCAGTTCGGGCGCAGTTCCCACACTGTGTGTCCAGTGTTGTCCCCTCTAAGGCTATGGGTCTTTGAGGGACGTTTCTCATCGTGGGGCTGCCCATGTGGTCTTCTCTGTGGATTGGCTTCTCTGATTGGGAACATCATCCTCAAGGTGTATTGGGCCAGGGTGTGCTCCATTCTCCCCTCCTCCCCCTTGTTCTGCCCTGTGTTCACTGATCAGATATGTCCCTCTCCGCGAGCTGCAGATCCGGTGCCATCCTGTGAAATACAATCTTTTGGGGCTGCAAGGATGTGGGGGGGTGGGTATCAGCTCAGATCTTTTGAGAGTCCAGGAGATATTGACTTCTCGATGGGCACAGTTCTGTGGGGCACCGTGCTCTTGGTCCAGACGCTGGTTGTGAATATGACTTTGTTGTTAACCAGTTGTGTGTCTCTGGGTCAACTCCCGTGTGTTTTTGAGTGAGTTTTCTAATCTGCAAAGTAAATGTACAGGATTATCCAGACTCCCATGTCAGCAAGTTATCGAGAGGGGTTAATCAGAGACTGTTTCATATAGTGTGTACCTGCGCGCCGCATTCTAGACCTGCGATGGCAATTATGAGCTCAGGATAGAGATGGTGTCCAGCAGGTAACATACGTGGCTCCATATTGAAACAGGAAGCCCACTGTGGAGATTTGGTCCTTCTGTTGATGGCCACCGGCCACCTAGTCTTCTCCTGCTATAACTGCTTCACTGGCTCAGCAGCTGAGCCAGAAGCCAGTGATATCATAACCAGGTGGCTAACTGGGCCAAAGGGCTGATAGATATTTGTTATTTTGTTGTCTTGGGAAACCCACCTACCCTCCATGCAAACCTTCTGGTGTGAGTTATCTGTGGAAGGAATCATAGGCTCACAGTAATTCACATCTTTCTTCTTGAAAATGTGCCCATATTCCTTTCTGAACCTGACAAGGTGGCCCCTGTGTCCACCAAGAAATTTACTGCCTGGCCTCCTACTTGGAGAGTTAGCCTGGGCTTTTGGCGGCGAAGTGAAACAGAGCCCTGACCCCTTCATTGAGCTTCTTCAAGCATTATTGTCTCTTGCTTGGGTCTTTCTACGTGCAGATGAGGCCCATCCACTCTAGTGGAGGGTCGTGCACCTCTCCTCGGGTTTTCAAGGCACTGATTTTTCCAGTGTCCTTCTTTCCTGCAGTAGGCACATTGGTCCTTCCCCATGGCTTGGCGGTGCCCACAGGTTAGTCTCTCCGTGAGTGGGCCATGCTCTCCTTTTCCTGAGTCTCTGGGGTCTCTCATGGCAATTCCTAGTATTTTAGCTAGCTTCTTTGTCTCTGTCGTGCTAGGGTCATCTCTGTTGTTATACACTCAATGAGCCACTTGTACCAAATCGCTAAGATTTTTCCCTTCAAACCCTTCCCACTTCTTTGTCATGTCTGAGGCAGACTGACTGAGTAATAAAGGCAATACTTATTGCCCTCCTGTTTTCAGTGCCTCCAGGCCGTTAGGGGTATAAAGCCCGTAGGCTTCCCTCAGCCACTCTAGAAAGGCAGGCGGATATTCTCTTATAGGAACCTGAAAATTCTCACTGACCTTAGATAAATTCATAGGTTTCCTAGCTCTTCTGCAGAGGGTCATGTAAGAGCAATGGTTGATACCTGGTAAAGTCCTCTGGGCCTTGCTAGGAATTGAGATCCCACATTGTTGGTGTAGTGGCCAAAAGAGTTTCTCCCAAGTGGGGAGTGCCCGCTCGCTGACCATCAGGTTCACTGACTGCTTACTGGGCCTCTGTCTGGAAGGGCTACCCTCCTCCGTTGTGAACAGCACCTGGAGAAGTTGTTGGCAAGCATTCCAGGTGGGCTGATGAGTATGGAAGTCATACCAGTACTAGTGTGTGTGTGGGGCTGCTTGTTAGGGGTGGGGGTGAGTTTGGGGGGCCGGTGGGGGAGGGAGTGACTCAATAAGGGCCTGTTAGAAGTTTTCTATTTCTGGACCCTAGAAACCTTATAGGGCGGGGGTTGAAAGAAAGGGTTTGAAGCCAGCTCTCCCACTCCCAGAGTTCTCCTGCAAAATGGGATAAAGCCGATTAGGGGAGAGTGATGGGGAGGGGAGGGGAGGGGAGGTGTGGGGGAGGGGTGAGGGAGGGGAGGGGTGGGGGAGGGTGATGTGGAGGGATGGCCTCCACCTATGTGGTTTTGGGAACTTGGACCGTTTGTTTTTCCGGTCCTTCCATGTTTCCTGAAACCTTGGAAACAAGGGCCCTTTCTTTGCGGGAGGGAGTAAGTCTTTTATATTTGCAGGCTTCTTAGTGGCAATGTCAGCCCACACTTGAAGTAACGGGATCAGATCGGGATATCCTGGTTCCCTTTAAACATAACTATGAACTCTTAGTAATAGGGGGTGGGAAAACTAGTCTTGCGTGGGTCAATCAGGGACTCCTTCTGCCCCATCACTTTTAAACAAATTGTAGAGTCTCCAAGCTTTTGGGTTGAAACCACATCCTCTTGGTGAATGCCGAGAGCAGGGGTCCTCAAACTACAACCTGTGGGCCACATGCAGACAGCCGAGGACGTTGATCCTTTCTGCCGGGTGTATGTGCCCCATTTATTTTTTTTTTTGAACTTCAAATCAAGATGTGCAGTGTGCACATGAATTTGTTCGTAATATTTGTTTTTTTAAACTATAGTCTTTCCTTCAAAAGGCCTGAGGGATAGTGAACTGGCCCCCTGGGTAAACAGTTTAAAGACCCCTGCCCTAAGGTATCCTGGACTTAGGGGTTATTAATCTCCCAGCCCTGAAACATCCCTGAACATTCTACCCGTTGTAGGAGGCACCATGGGAATTTGGACCCCGGGTAATTTACAAGCCTTTACTCCAATTGAACCCAAGAAAATTCAAAATGGCTTAGGCAGTTACTCTATTTTGGTCACTTTTGACTCGTCCTGCACTAGCCCATTATTTCCATTTAACTCTATAACGCGAAGCATGATGTTTTCATAACATTAAAAATGTATATATTAATACATATATATATATATATATTTATAACTATGAAAGTCCACAACAAAAAGAAAATTTTTTCCCAAAATTAAAATTGAAGCATTATAGGGTTAAAAAGAAGGATGGGTCTTATCAGCGGGTCCAAGACCTTAGCATCATAAATGAATCAGTGATCCGACTGCACCTAGTAGTGCCCAAACCTGTGCCCTCCTAGGGGAAAGTGTGAATGCTTTTATCCCTCTTCCTGTACTTCCAATGAACAAACACACATGTCTGGTAATCCTAAGATTATTTTTGTTTCCTGTGACACTCACCTAATTTCAAGGCCACTGCCACCTCACAAGCTTAGCCTTGTCGTAGTCAAACTGTTCACCTTTTAGACCGTTTGTTTTTCTCAGAAGTTATCGGGTGATTAAAGCTTCTGAACCAAGTGTGCCAGGTCCACGACTACCATCTCCTGGACCACCTCAACCTTATCCATCCTGGATAAAGTTGCCCTCAATGGACAACCCCTCCCAGCAGTGTAGGAAGGGTATGGACCCAAAGCCCCACCTCGCCCCTTTTGCCAGCAGGAAGCAGCTAGAGATGTCGTCGCCCAGTACCCCCAAATATTTGGGTCCATATCTCTTCAGGGGGGCAAATGTTAGGTAGCTATGCTAGGGACTGGGGCATCCGTTATGCATGCCCATAGGGCCAAGATAAGAGCCCAGTTAGGAGAGGCACCCTGTGCATGCTCAGAGGTCCAGATTTCTGGCCATGAAGGGGAGGTCACCTGGGTGGTTCCTGTACCTGGATTGACCAATCTAGGCCATGTAAATTCAATTCAGCCACTGGGGTCGGCCAGACTTGCCCACCACGCCTCCCTACGCTCATAAAACTCTCTTGAGTGCAGACCAGGCTTCTGCATGATTTCTCTCTCACTCAGGAAGGCTCTTTGGAGGCAGCTGTGCTGCACATGAGTGGCTGGTGGATACTGTTCAGATGCATGGCTTTCTGCTTGCAAGGGTTTTTGTCTCAGCTGACTGTAAGGGAGGAGGTAGTACGTCTGGATCACAGAGTATCCATGTCCACAAACGAGGCTGCTCATTCCACAGTCCTGGAAGTGCTTTATGAAAACCCTCTGCTTTGCAATGTCACTCTTTGTAGATTAGAGTGGGAGGGGCTGGGACCAAGGTATGCTGCCTCTTACTCCCAGTTGCAGGTTTCTGGATGCTGATTGTATCTCTTACAGCATCAGTTAGTGGGCTTGTTGTCTGCCTCAGGCTTTGTTCACGGAGATCCTCCAGCTAGTTGGTGGTGTGTGCGCATGAGCAGAGACTTCCTGCCAATCCCCCATGAGTAGTAGAGCTCCCATGGTGTGGACTCCATGAAAGCCTTGCCCCAGGCAGCATGCTTACAAAGGAGGGTGGGCCCTGCAGGACAGAGGACCATTCCCCCTGTGGAATGGCCTCAGAGATCCACCTCCCTCTCTGGCCAGCTGCTGGGGATGTGGGTCCTAAGCATCATGGCTGACTCAATAATAGACACAGGGTGAGGCGACTCCAGTAGCTGTTTTGACTGGTCTAATCCAGCCTGAGATCATCCTTGCATGAGCCCCTGCCAAGATTATTTTTGTTTCTTTTATGATCTTTTCATTAGTGGCTCCTACAACACTAACCACCATCCATAAATACATCATCTGTTTGAAGCCCATCTGTACATTAATTGCCCTCCTTATTCACAAAATATCCACTCTCCACCCAAGCCCCTGGCCTCAGCTCCTCATTTTTCCCCCCTCAATGCCCGCCACCCATCCCTCATCAATCCTTGGAAATGTACTAATTCTTTTGTCATAGTTTCACCCACCTTTCTTTTGAGGTCAATGAAGATCCTTGTAATCGGTTCCCACTTTCCATCCTGCCCTTCCTCCACCCTCCCAGTATCTCCACTCATAACACTGGTAAAGGGCCCATCCACTCTGGATTCCCCGTGTTTGAAATTCCTATCGGTACTAGAATACCTTCTCTAGTTTGGCCAGATTAGTATGGTAGAACTGGGATCATGATAGTGGGGCAAGAGAAAGCATTAAGAACTAGAGGAAAGTTGTGTTTCATCTTTGCTGTCTCATACCCTGTATTCTTTAATCTCCACTCTGAGATCCTTCTGTAAGGGGATGTCCAGTGCACTGCAAATAGGTTTTGGGTCTATACCCGGCAGTCCCCTCTCATTCTCCATGATAAGATTTTTTTGTTCTCATGATACCTGTTGCCTTATCCCTTTAAAACTTTGTGATCACACAGGCTGGTATGCTTTCTCCATGTGGGCTCTGTTGCTTCAGAGCCAGATGGCTGTTTCTTTACCCTCAGGCCTTTAAGACCCCACACGCTATATCTTTAGGTAGCTGGACACCATCGGCTTTCTTCACCACATTTGCTTATGCAGCCGCTTTGTGGTCAGTGATTGTGTAGGGAAGGTGAGCATCTTAGAATGCCAATTTAATAGAACAGTGTTATTGCAATGAGGGAGTCCTTGAGCGGAGGCCCTATGTCCATCTGCTACCTTAATACTAAATCTATAAACATATGGACATAGATCTATTTCCCCATGCCCCTTTGTAAATATATGTACATATGTACATGCCTTTATTTAGACGTCTATAACTGGCCCTTGCTTCCCAGCTCACTCTTCTATACTCTTTGATTTTCCTCTTGTGCCCACTGTCATGCTCAGTCTTCCTTTGGGTTTCAGTAATTCCTCTTGGTTACATTACCTTTGATCACGCCCTACCAGGCCTCCTACATCCCCCTCACTATCGTTTTCCATCACTTGTTGTACCCTTGTCTCTGGGTTTCTTTACAGCACTTCCTTTCCCCCCACCGTGCTCACTCCCATGCCCAATGGAAAGGGCCGGTCACATGTTTACTCCTCCAGATTGTTCATCCAGCCTCTCTTAATTAGACAGACCTGTAAAGGTAATAACATGCACAAAACAAGACTGAGCTAAACCAAGCAGCAAAAAGAAAAAAAAAACAAACAAAAATGAAAACAAAACCCAACCCAAATCCAATGACACTAAAAGAAAACAACACTAACCAGAAAGAAAAGTACAAGGACTGTGTGGTGAACTTTAGGAGTGTTTTCCAGTCCAGTCTGTGGGGGCACCGAACCCTGACCACAAAGTCCACCTTTGGCATTCCCCGGGGACTTTGATGCTCCGTTTTCTTACTCTTCCGCTGCACTCTCTGAGTGTCATGCATCGAAGTGGCAGGATCAGTTCGGGCGCAGTTCCCACACTGTGTGTCCAGTGTTGTCCCCTCTAAGGCTATGGGTCTTTGAGGGACGTTTCTCATCGTGGGGCTGCCCATGTGGTCTTCTCTGTGGATTGGCTTCTCTGATTGGGAACATCATCCTCAAGGTGTATTGGGCCAGGGTGTGCTCCATTCTCCCCTCCTCCCCCTTGTTCTGCCCTGTGTTCACTGATCAGATATGTCCCTCTCCGCGAGCTGCAGATCCGGTGCCATCCTGTGAAATACAATCTTTTGGGGCTGCAAGGATGTGGGGGGGTGGGTATCAGCTCAGATCTTTTGAGAGTCCAGGAGATATTGACTTCTCGATGGGCACAGTTCTGTGGGGCACCGTGCTCTTGGTCCAGACGCTGGTTGTGAATATGACTTTGTTGTTAACCAGTTGTGTGTCTCTGGGTCAACTCCCGTGTGTTTTTGAGTGAGTTTTCTAATCTGCAAAGTAAATGTACAGGATTATCCAGACTCCCATGTCAGCAAGTTATCGAGAGGGGTTAATCAGAGACTGTTTCATATAGTGTGTACCTGCGCGCCGCATTCTAGACCTGCGATGGCAATTATGAGCTCAGGATAGAGATGGTGTCCAGCAGGTAACATACGTGGCTCCATATTGAAACAGGAAGCCCACTGTGGAGATTTGGTCCTTCTGTTGATGGCCACCGGCCACCTAGTCTTCTCCTGCTATAACTGCTTCACTGGCTCAGCAGCTGAGCCAGAAGCCAGTGATATCATAACCAGGTGGCTAACTGGGCCAAAGGGCTGATAGATATTTGTTATTTTGTTGTCTTGGGAAACCCACCTACCCTCCATGCAAACCTTCTGGTGTGAGTTATCTGTGGAAGGAATCATAGGCTCACAGTAATTCACATCTTTCTTCTTGAAAATGTGCCCATATTCCTTTCTGAACCTGACAAGGTGGCCCCTGTGTCCACCAAGAAATTTACTGCCTGGCCTCCTACTTGGAGAGTTAGCCTGGGCTTTTGGCGGCGAAGTGAAACAGAGCCCTGACCCCTTCATTGAGCTTCTTCAAGCATTATTGTCTCTTGCTTGGGTCTTTCTACGTGCAGATGAGGCCCATCCACTCTAGTGGAGGGTCGTGCACCTCTCCTCGGGTTTTCAAGGCACTGATTTTTCCAGTGTCCTTCTTTCCTGCAGTAGGCACATTGGTCCTTCCCCATGGCTTGGCGGTGCCCACAGGTTAGTCTCTCCGTGAGTGGGCCATGCTCTCCTTTTCCTGAGTCTCTGGGGTCTCTCATGGCAATTCCTAGTATTTTAGCTAGCTTCTTTGTCTCTGTCGTGCTAGGGTCATCTCTGTTGTTATACACTCAATGAGCCACTTGTACCAAATCGCTAAGATTTTTCCCTTCAAACCCTTCCCACTTCTTTGTCATGTCTGAGGCAGACTGACTGAGTAATAAAGGCAATACTTATTGCCCTCCTGTTTTCAGTGCCTCCGGGCCGTTAGGGGTATAAAGCCCGTAGGCTTCCCTCAGCCACTCTAGAAAGGCAGGCGGATATTCTCTTATAGGAACCTGAAAATTCTCACTGACCTTAGATAAATTCATAGGTTTCCTAGCTCTTCTGCAGAGGGTCATGTAAGAGCAATGGTTGATACCTGGTAAAGTCCTCTGGGCCTTGCTAGGAATTGAGATCCCACATTGTTGGTGTAGTGGCCAAAAGAGTTTCTCCCAAGTGGGGAGTGCCCGCTCGCTGACCATCAGGTTCACTGACTGCTTACTGGGCCTCTGTCTGGAAGGGCTACCCTCCTCCGTTGTGAACAGCACCTGGAGAAGTTGTTGGCAAGCATTCCAGGTGGGCTGATGAGTATGGAAGTCATACCAGTACTAGTGTGTGTGGGGGGCTGCTTGTTAGGGGTGGGGGTGAGTTTGGGGGGCCGGTGGGGGAGGGAGTGACTCAATAAGGGCCTGTTAGAAGTTTTCTATTTCTGGACCCTAGAAACCTTATAGGGCGGGGGTTGAAAGAAAGGGTTTGAAGCCAGCTCTCCCACTCCCAGAGTTCTCCTGCAAAATGGGATAAAGCCGATTAGGGGAGGGTGATGGGGAGGGGAGGGGAGGGGAGGTGTGGGGGAGGGGTGAGGGAGGGGAGGGGTGGGGGAGGGTGATGTGGAGGGATGGCCTCCACCTATGTGGTTTTGGGAACTTGGACCGTTTGTTTTTCCGGTCCTTCCATGTTTCCTGAAACCTTGGAAACAAGGGCCCTTTCTTTGCGGGAGGGAGTAAGTCTTTTATATTTGCAGGCTTCTTAGTGGCAATGTCAGCCCACACTTGAAGTAACGGGATCAGATCGGGATATCCTGGTTCCCTTTAAACATAACTATGAACTCTTAGTAATAGGGGGTGGGAAAACTAGTCTTGCGTGGGTCAATCAGGGACTCCTTCTGCCCCATCACTTTTAAACAAATTGTAGAGTCTCCAAGCTTTTGGGTTGAAACCACATCCTCTTGGTGAATGCCGAGAGCAGGGGTCCTCAAACTACAACCTGTGGGCCACATGCAGACAGCCGAGGACGTTGATCCTTTCTGCCGGGTGTATGTGCCCCATTTATTTTTTTTTTTGAACTTCAAATCAAGATGTGCAGTGTGCACATGAATTTGTTCGTAATATTTGTTTTTTTAAACTATAGTCTTTCCTTCAAAAGGCCTGAGGGATAGTGAACTGGCCCCCTGGGTAAACAGTTTAAAGACCCCTGCCCTAAGGTATCCTGGACTTAGGGGTTATTAATCTCCCAGCCCTGAAACATCCCTGAACATTCTACCCGTTGTAGGAGGCACCATGGGAATTTGGACCCCGGGTAATTTACAAGCCTTTACTCCAATTGAACCCAAGAAAATTCAAAATGGCTTAGGCAGTTACTCTATTTTGGTCACTTTTGACTCGTCCTGCACTAGCCCATTATTTCCATTTAACTCTATAACGCGAAGCATGATGTTTTCATAACATTAAAAATGTATATATTAATACATATATATATATATATTTATAACTATGAAAGTCCACAACAAAAAGAAAATTTTTTCCCAAAATTAAAATTGAAGCGTTATAGGGTTAAAAAGAAGGATGGGTCTTATCAGCGGGTCCAAGACCTTAGCATCATAAATGAATCAGTGATCCGACTGCACCTAGTAGTGCCCAAACCTGTGCCCTCCTAGGGGAAAGTGTGAATGCTTTTATCCCTCTTCCTGTACTTCCAATGAACAAACACACATGTCTGGTAATCCTAAGATTATTTTTGTTTCCTGTGACACTCACCTAATTTCAAGGCCACTGCCACCTCACAAGCTTAGCCTTGTCGTAGTCAAACTGTTCACCTTTTAGACCGTTTGTTTTTCTCAGAAGTTATCGGGTGATTAAAGCTTCTGAACCAAGTGTGCCAGGTCCACGACTACCATCTCCTGGACCACCTCAACCTTATCCATCCTGGATAAAGTTGCCCTCAATGGACAACCCCTCCCAGCAGTGTAAGAAGGGTATGGACCCAAAGCCCCACCTCGCCCCTTTTGCCAGCAGGAAGCAGCTAGAGATGTCGTCGCCCAGTACCCCCAAATATTTGGGTCCATATCTCTTCAGGGGGGCAAATGTTAGGTAGCTATGCTAGGGACTGGGGCATCCGTTATGCATGCCCATAGGGCCAAGATAAGAGCCCAGTTAGGAGAGGCACCCTGTGCATGCTCAGAGGTCCAGATTTCTGGCCATGAAGGGGAGGTCACCTGGGTGGTTCCTGTACCTGGATTGACCAATCTAGGCCATGTAAATTCAATTCAGCCACTGGGGTCGGCCAGACTTGCCCACCATGCCTCCCTACGCTCATAAAACTCTCTTGAGTGCAGACCAGGCTTCTGCATGATTTCTCTCTCACTCAGGAAGGCTCTTTGGAGGCAGCTGTGCTGCACATGAGTGGCTGGTGGATACTGTTCAGATGCATGGCTTTCTGCTTGCAAGGGTTTTTGTCTCAGCTGACTGTAAGGGAGGAGGTAGTACGTCTGGATCACAGAGTATCCATGTCCACAAACGAGGCTGCTCATTCCACAGTCCTGGAAGTGCTTTATGAAAACCCTCTGCTTTGCAATGTCACTCTTTGTAGATTAGAGTGGGAGGGGCTGGGACCAAGGTATGCTGCCTCTTACTCCCAGTTGCAGGTTTCTGGATGCTGATTGTATCTCTTACAGCATCAGTTAGTGGGCTTGTTGTCTGCCTCAGGCTTTGTTCACGGAGATCCTCCAGCTAGTTGGTGGTGTGTGCGCATGAGCAGAGACTTCCTGCCAATCCCCCATGAGTAGTAGAGCTCCCATGGTGTGGACTCCATGAAAGCCTTGCCCCAGGCAGCATGCTTACAAAGGAGGGTGGGCCCTGCAGGACAGAGGACCATTCCCCCTGTGGAATGGCCTCAGAGATCCACCTCCCTCTCTGGCCAGCTGCTGGGGCTGTGGGTCCTAAGCATCATGGCTGACTCAATAATAGACACAGGGTGAGGCGACTCCAGTAGCTGTTTTGACTGGTCTAATCCAGCCTGAGATCATCCTTGCATGAGCCCCTGCCAAGATTATTTTTGTTTCTTTTATGATCTTTTCATTAGTGGCTCCTACAACACTAACCACCATCCATAAATACATCATCTGTTTGAAGCCCATCTGTACATTAATTGCCCTCCTTATTCACAAAATATCCACTCTCCACCCAAGCCCCTGGCCTCAGCTCCTCATTTTTCCCCCCTCAATGCCCGCCACCCATCCCTCATCAATCCTTGGAAATGTACTAATTCTTTTGTCATATTTTCACCCACCTTTCTTTTGAGGTCAATGAAGATCCTTGTAATCGGTTCCCACTTTCCATCCTGCCCTTCCTCCACCCTCCCAGTATCTCCACTCATAACACTGGTAAAGGGCCCATCCACTCTGGATTCCCCGTGTTTGAAATTCCTATCGGTACTAGAATACCTTCTCTAGTTTGGCCAGATTAGTATGGTAGAACTGGGATCATGATAGTGGGGCAAGAGAAAGCATTAAGAACTAGAGGAAAGTTGTGTTTCATCTTTGCTGTCTCATACCCTGTATTCTTTAATCTCCACTCTGAGATCCTTCTGTAAGGGGATGTCCAGTGCACTGCAAATAGGTTTTGGGTCTATACCCGGCAGTCCCCTCTCATTCTCCATGATAAGATTTTTTTGTTCTCATGATACCTGTTGCCTTATCCCTTTAAAACTTTGTGATCACACAGGCTGGTATGCTTTCTCCATGTGGGCTCTGTTGCTTCAGAGCCAGATGGCTGTTTCTTTACCCTCAGGCCTTTAAGACCCCACACGCTATATCTTTAGGTAGCTGGACACCATCGGCTTTCTTCACCACATTTGCTTATGCAGCCGCTTTGTGGTCAGTGATTGTGTAGGGAAGGTGAGCATCTTAGAATGCCAATTTAATAGAACAGTGTTATTGCAATGAGGGAGTCCTTGAGCGGAGGCCCTATGTCCATCTGCTACCTTAATACTAAATCTATAAACATATGGACATAGATCTATTTCCCCATGCCCCTTTGTAAATATATGTACATATGTACATGCCTTTATTTAGACGTCTATAACTGGCCCTTGCTTCCCAGCTCACTCTTCTATACTCTTTGATTTTCCTCTTGTGCCCACTGACATGCTCAGTCTTCCTTTGGGTTTCAGTAATTCCTCTTGGTTACATTACCTTTGATCACGCCCTACCAGGCCTCCTACATCCCCCTCACTATCGTTTTCCATCACTTGTTGTACCCTTGTCTCTGGGTTTCTTTACAGCACTTCCTTTCCCCCCACCGTGCTCACTCCCATGCCCAATGGAAAGGGCCGGTCACATGTTTACTCCTCCAGATTGTTCATCCAGCCTCTCTTAATTAGACAGACCTGTAAAGGTAATAACATGCACAAAACAAGACTGAGCTAAACCAAGCAGCAAAAAGAAAAAAAAAACAAACAAAAATGAAAACAAAACCCAACCCAAATCCAATGACACTAAAAGAAAACAACACTAACCAGAAAGAAAAGTACAAGGACTGTGTGGTGAACTTTAGGAGTGTTTTCCAGTCCAGTCTGTGGGGGCACCGAACCCTGACCACAAAGTCCACCTTTGGCATTCCCCGGGGACTTTGATGCTCCGTTTTCTTACTCTTCCGCTGCACTCTCTTAGTGTCATGCATCGAAGTGGCAGGATCAGTTCGGGCGCAGTTCCCACACTGTGTGTCCAGTGTTGTCCCCTCTAAGGCTATGGGTCTTTGAGGGACGTTTCTCATCGTGGGGCTGCCCATGTGGTCTTCTCTGTGGATTGGCTTCTCTGATTGGGAACATCATCCTCAAGGTGTATTGGGCCAGGGTGTGCTCCATTCTCCCCTCCTCCCCCTTGTTCTGCCCTGTGTTCACTGATCAGATATGTCCCTCTCCGCGAGCTGCAGATCCGGTGCCATCCTGTGAAATACAATCTTTTGGGGCTGCAAGGATGTGGGGGGGTGGGTATCAGCTCAGATCTTTTGAGAGTCCAGGAGATATTGACTTCTCGATGGGCACAGTTCTGTGGGGCACCGTGCTCTTGGTCCAGACGCTGGTTGTGAATATGACTTTGTTGTTAACCAGTTGTGTGTCTCTGGGTCAACTCCCGTGTGTTTTTGAGTGAGTTTTCTAATCTGCAAAGTAAATGTACAGGATTATCCAGACTCCCATGTCAGCAAGTTATCGAGAGGGGTTAATCAGAGACTGTTTCATATAGTGTGTACCTGCGCGCCGCATTCTAGACCTGCGATGGCAATTATGAGCTCAGGATAGAGATGGTGTCCAGCAGGTAACATACGTGGCTCCATATTGAAACAGGAAGCCCACTGTGGAGATTTGGTCCTTCTGTTGATGGCCACCGGCCACCTAGTCTTCTCCTGCTATAACTGCTTCACTGGCTCAGCAGCTGAGCCAGAAGCCAGTGATATCATAACCAGGTGGCTAACTGGGCCAAAGGGCTGATAGATATTTGTTATTTTGTTGTCTTGGGAAACCCACCTACCCTCCATGCAAACCTTCTGGTGTGAGTTATCTGTGGAAGGAATCATAGGCTCACAGTAATTCACATCTTTCTTCTTGAAAATGTGCCCATATTCCTTTCTGAACCTGACAAGGTGGCCCCTGTGTCCACCAAGAAATTTACTGCCTGGCCTCCTACTTGGAGAGTTAGCCTGGGCTTTTGGCGGCGAAGTGAAACAGAGCCCTGACCCCTTCATTGAGCTTCTTCAAGCATTATTGTCTCTTGCTTGGGTCTTTCTACGTGCAGATGAGGCCCATCCACTCTAGTGGAGGGTCGTGCACCTCTCCTCGGGTTTTCAAGGCACTGATTTTTCCAGTGTCCTTCTTTCCTGCAGTAGGCACATTGGTCCTTCCCCATGGCTTGGCGGTGCCCACAGGTTAGTCTCTCCGTGAGTGGGCCATGCTCTCCTTTTCCTGAGTCTCTGGGGTCTCTCATGGCAATTCCTAGTATTTTAGCTAGCTTCTTTGTCTCTGTCGTGCTAGGGTCATCTCTGTTGTTATACACTCAATGAGCCACTTGTACCAAATCGCTAAGATTTTTCCCTTCAAACCCTTCCCACTTCTTTGTCATGTCTGAGGCAGACTGACTGAGTAATAAAGGCAATACTTATTGCCCTCCTGTTTTCAGTGCCTCCGGGCCGTTAGGGGTATAAAGCCCGTAGGCTTCCCTCAGCCACTCTAGAAAGGCAGGCGGATATTCTCTTATAGGAACCTGAAAATTCTCACTGACCTTAGATAAATTCATAGGTTTCCTAGCTCTTCTGCAGAGGGTCATGTAAGAGCAATGGTTGATACCTGGTAAAGTCCTCTGGGCCTTGCTAGGAATTGAGATCCCACATTGTTGGTGTAGTGGCCAAAAGAGTTTCTCCCAAGTGGGGAGTGCCCGCTCGCTGACCATCAGGTTCACTGACTGCTTACTGGGCCTCTGTCTGGAAGGGCTACCCTCCTCCGTTGTGAACAGCACCTGGAGAAGTTGTTGGCAAGCATTCCAGGTGGGCTGATGAGTATGGAAGTCATACCAGTACTAGTGTGTGTGGGGGGCTGCTTGTTAGGGGTGGGGGTGAGTTTGGGGGGCCGGTGGGGGAGGGAGTGACTCAATAAGGGCCTGTTAGAAGTTTTCTATTTCTGGACCCTAGAAACCTTATAGGGCGGGGGTTGAAAGAAAGGGTTTGAAGCCAGCTCTCCCACTCCCAGAGTTCTCCTGCAAAATGGGATAAAGCCGATTAGGGGAGAGTGATGGGGAGGGGAGGGGAGGGGAGGTGTGGGGGAGGGGTGAGGGAGGGGAGGGGTGGGGGAGGGTGATGTGGAGGGATGGCCTCCACCTATGTGGTTTTGGGAACTTGGACCGTTTGTTTTTCCGGTCCTTCCATGTTTCCTGAAACCTTGGAAACAAGGGCCCTTTCTTTGCGGGAGGGAGTAAGTCTTTTATATTTGCAGGCTTCTTAGTGGCAATGTCAGCCCACACTTGAAGTAACGGGATCAGATCGGGATATCCTGGTTCCCTTTAAACATAACTATGAACTCTTAGTAATAGGGGGTGGGAAAACTAGTCTTGCGTGGGTCAATCAGGGACTCCTTCTGCCCCATCACTTTTAAACAAATTGTAGAGTCTCCAAGCTTTTGGGTTGAAACCACATCCTCTTGGTGAATGCCGAGAGCAGGGGTCCTCAAACTACAACCTGTGGGCCACATGCAGACAGCCGAGGACGTTGATCCTTTCTGCCGGGTGTATGTGCCCCATTTATTTTTTTTTTTGAACTTCAAATCAAGATGTGCAGTGTGCACATGAATTTGTTCGTAATATTTGTTTTTTTAAACTATAGTCTTTCCTTCAAAAGGCCTGAGGGATAGTGAACTGGCCCCCTGGGTAAACAGTTTAAAGACCCCTGCCCTAAGGTATCCTGGACTTAGGGGTTATTAATCTCCCAGCCCTGAAACATCCCTGAACATTCTACCCGTTGTAGGAGGCACCATGGGAATTTGGACCCCGGGTAATTTACAAGCCTTTACTCCAATTGAACCCAAGAAAATTCAAAATGGCTTAGGCAGTTACTCTATTTTGGTCACTTTTGACTCGTCCTGCACTAGCCCATTATTTCCATTTAACTCTATAACGCGAAGCATGATGTTTTCATAACATTAAAAATGTATATATTAATACATATATATATATATTTATAACTATGAAAGTCCACAACAAAAAGAAAATTTTTTCCCAAAATTAAAATTGAAGCGTTATAGGGTTAAAAAGAAGGATGGGTCTTATCAGCGGGTCCAAGACCTTAGCATCATAAATGAATCAGTGATCCGACTGCACCTAGTAGTGCCCAAACCTGTGCCCTCCTAGGGGAAAGTGTGAATGCTTTTATCCCTCTTCCTGTACTTCCAATGAACAAACACACATGTCTGGTAATCCTAAGATTATTTTTGTTTCCTGTGACACTCACCTAATTTCAAGGCCACTGCCACCTCACAAGCTTAGCCTTGTCGTAGTCAAACTGTTCACCTTTTAGACCGTTTGTTTTTCTCAGAAGTTATCGGGTGATTAAAGCTTCTGAACCAAGTGTGCCAGGTCCACGACTACCATCTCCTGGACCACCTCAACCTTATCCATCCTGGATAAAGTTGCCCTCAATGGACAACCCCTCCCAGCAGTGTAGGAAGGGTATGGACCCAAAGCCCCACCTCGCCCCTTTTGCCAGCAGGAAGCAGCTAGAGATGTCGTCGCCCAGTACCCCCAAAGATTTGGGTCCATATCTCTTCAGGGGGGCAAATGTTAGGTAGCTATGCTAGGGACTGGGGCATCCGTTATGCATGCCCATAGGGCCAAGATAAGAGCCCAGTTAGGAGAGGCACCCTGTGCATGCTCAGAGGTCCAGATTTCTGGCTATGAAGGGGAGGTCACCTGGGTGGTTCCTGTACCTGGATTGACCAATCTAGGCCATGTAAATTCAATTCAGCCACTGGGGTCGGCCAGACTTGCCCACCATGCCTCCCTACGCTCATAAAACTCTCTTGAGTGCAGACCAGGCTTCTGCATGATTTCTCTCTCACTCAGGAAGGCTCTTTGGAGGCAGCTGTGCTGCACATGAGTGGCTGGTGGATACTGTTCAGATGCATGGCTTTCTGCTTGCAAGGGTTTTTGTCTCAGCTGACTGTAAGGGAGGAGGTAGTACGTCTGGATCACAGAGTATCCATGTCCACAAACGAGGCTGCTCATTCCACAGTCCTGGAAGTGCTTTATGAAAACCCTCTGCTTTGCAATGTCACTCTTTGTAGATTAGAGTGGGAGGGGCTGGGACCAAGGTATGCTGCCTCTTACTCCCAGTTGCAGGTTTCTGGATGCTGATTGTATCTCTTACAGCATCAGTTAGTGGGCTTGTTGTCTGCCTCAGGCTTTGTTCACGGAGATCCTCCAGCTAGTTGGTGGTGTGTGCGCATGAGCAGAGACTTCCTGCCAATCCCCCATGAGTAGTAGAGCTCCCATGGTGTGGACTCCATGAAAGCCTTGCCCCAGGCAGCATGCTTACAAAGGAGGGTGGGCCCTGCAGGACAGAGGACCATTCCCCCTGTGGAATGGCCTCAGAGATCCACCTCCCTCTCTGGCCAGCTGCTGGGGCTGTGGGTCCTAAGCATCATGGCTGACTCAATAATAGACACAGGGTGAGGCGACTCCAGTAGCTGTTTTGACTGGTCTAATCCAGCCTGAGATCATCCTTGCATGAGCCCCTGCCAAGATTATTTTTGTTTCTTTTATGATCTTTTCATTAGTGGCTCCTACAACACTAACCACCATCCATAAATACATCATCTGTTTGAAGCCCATCTGTACATTAATTGCCCTCCTTATTCACAAAATATCCACTCTCCACCCAAGCCCCTGGCCTCAGCTCCTCATTTTTCCCCCCTCAATGCCCGCCACCCATCCCTCATCAATCCTTGGAAATGTACTAATTCTTTTGTCATATTTTCACCCACCTTTCTTTTGAGGTCAATGAAGATCCTTGTAATCGGTTCCCACTTTCCATCCTGCCCTTCCTCCACCCTCCCAGTATCTCCACTCATAACACTGGTAAAGGGCCCATCCACTCTGGATTCCCCGTGTTTGAAATTCCTATCGGTACTAGAATACCTTCTCTAGTTTGGCCAGATTAGTATGGTAGAACTGGGATCATGATAGTGGGGCAAGAGAAAGCATTAAGAACTAGAGGAAAGTTGTGTTTCATCTTTGCTGTCTCATACCCTGTATTCTTTAATCTCCACTCTGAGATCCTTCTGTAAGGGGATGTCCAGTGCACTGCAAATAGGTTTTGGGTCTATACCCGGCAGTCCCCTCTCATTCTCCATGATAAGATTTTTTTGTTCTCATGATACCTGTTGCCTTATCCCTTTAAAACTTTGTGATCACACAGGCTGGTATGCTTTCTCCATGTGGGCTCTGTTGCTTCAGAGCCAGATGGCTGTTTCTTTACCCTCAGGCCTTTAAGACCCCACACGCTATATCTTTAGGTAGCTGGACACCATCGGCTTTCTTCACCACATTTGCTTATGCAGCCGCTTTGTGGTCAGTGATTGTGTAGGGAAGGTGAGCATCTTAGAATGCCAATTTAATAGAACAGTGTTATTGCAATGAGGGAGTCCTTGAGCGGAGGCCCTATGTCCATCTGCTACCTTAATACTAAATCTATAAACATATGGACATAGATCTATTTCCCCATGCCCCTTTGTAAATATATGTACATATGTACATGCCTTTATTTAGACGTCTATAACTGGCCCTTGCTTCCCAGCTCACTCTTCTATACTCTTTGATTTTCCTCTTGTGCCCACTGACATGCTCAGTCTTCCTTTGGGTTTCAGTAATTCCTCTTGGTTACATTACCTTTGATCACGCCCTACCAGGCCTCCTACATCCCCCTCACTATCGTTTTCCATCACTTGTTGTACCCTTGTCTCTGGGTTTCTTTACAGCACTTCCTTTCCCCCCACCGTGCTCACTCCCATGCCCAATGGAAAGGGCCGGTCACATGTTTACTCCTCCAGATTGTTCATCCAGCCTCTCTTAATTAGACAGACCTGTAAAGGTAATAACATGCACAAAACAAGACTGAGCTAAACCAAGCAGCAAAAAGAAAAAAAAAACAAACAAAAATGAAAACAAAACCCAACCCAAATCCAATGACACTAAAAGAAAACAACACTAACCAGAAAGAAAAGTACAAGGACTGTGTGGTGAACTTTAGGAGTGTTTTCCAGTCCAGTCTGTGGGGGCACCGAACCCTGACCACAAAGTCCACCTTTGGCATTCCCCGGGGACTTTGATGCTCCGTTTTCTTACTCTTCCGCTGCACTCTCTTAGTGTCATGCATCGAAGTGGCAGGATCAGTTCGGGCGCAGTTCCCACACTGTGTGTCCAGTGTTGTCCCCTCTAAGGCTATGGGTCTTTGAGGGACGTTTCTCATCGTGGGGCTGCCCATGTGGTCTTCTCTGTGGATTGGCTTCTCTGATTGGGAACATCATCCTCAAGGTGTATTGGGCCAGGGTGTGCTCCATTCTCCCCTCCTCCCCCTTGTTCTGCCCTGTGTTCACTGATCAGATATGTCCCTCTCCGCGAGCTGCAGATCCGGTGCCATCCTGTGAAATACAATCTTTTGGGGCTGCAAGGATGTGGGGGGGTGGGTATCAGCTCAGATCTTTTGAGAGTCCAGGAGATATTGACTTCTCGATGGGCACAGTTCTGTGGGGCACCGTGCTCTTGGTCCAGACGCTGGTTGTGAATATGACTTTGTTGTTAACCAGTTGTGTGTCTCTGGGTCAACTCCCGTGTGTTTTTGAGTGAGTTTTCTAATCTGCAAAGTAAATGTACAGGATTATCCAGACTCCCATGTCAGCAAGTTATCGAGAGGGGTTAATCAGAGACTGTTTCATATAGTGTGTACCTGCGCGCCACATTCTAGACCTGCGATGGCAATTATGAGCTCAGGATAGAGATGGTGTCCAGCAGGTAACATACGTGGCTCCATATTGAAACAGGAAGCCCACTGTGGAGATTTGGTCCTTCTGTTGATGGCCACCGGCCACCTAGTCTTCTCCTGCTATAACTGCTTCACTGGCTCAGCAGCTGAGCCAGAAGCCAGTGATATCATAACCAGGTGGCTAACTGGGCCAAAGGGCTGATAGATATTTGTTATTTTGTTGTCTTGGGAAACCCACCTACCCTCCATGCAAACCTTCTGGTGTGAGTTATCTGTGGAAGGAATCATAGGCTCACAGTAATTCACATCTTTCTTCTTGAAAATGTGCCCATATTCCTTTCTGAACCTGACAAGGTGGCCCCTGTGTCCACCAAGAAATTTACTGCCTGGCCTCCTACTTGGAGAGTTAGCCTGGGCTTTTGGCGGCGAAGTGAAACAGAGCCCTGACCCCTTCATTGAGCTTCTTCAAGCATTATTGTCTCTTGCTTGGGTCTTTCTACGTGCAGATGAGGCCCATCCACTCTAGTGGAGGGTCGTGCACCTCTCCTCGGGTTTTCAAGGCACTGATTTTTCCAGTGTCCTTCTTTCCTGCAGTAGGCACATTGGTCCTTCCCCATGGCTTGGCGGTGCCCACAGGTTAGTCTCTCCGTGAGTGGGCCATGCTCTCCTTTTCCTGAGTCTCTGGGGCCTCTCATGGCAATTCCTAGTATTTTAGCTAGCTTCTTTGTCTCTGTCGTGCTAGGGTCATCTCTGTTGTTATACACTCAATGAGCCACTTGTACCAAATCGCTAAGATTTTTCCCTTCAAACCCTTCCCACTTCTTTGTCATGTCTGAGGCAGACTGACTGAGTAATAAAGGCAATACTTATTGCCCTCCTGTTTTCAGTGCCTCCGGGCCGTTAGGGGTATAAAGCCCGTAGGCTTCCCTCAGCCACTCTAGAAAGGCAGGCGGATATTCTCTTATAGGAACCTGAAAATTCTCACTGACCTTAGATAAATTCATAGGTTTCCTAGCTCTTCTGCAGAGGGTCATGTAAGAGCAATGGTTGATACCTGGTAAAGTCCTCTGGGCCTTGCTAGGAATTGAGATCCCACATTGTTGGTGTAGTGGCCAAAAGAGTTTCTCCCAAGTGGGGAGTGCCCGCTCGCTGACCATCAGGTTCACTGACTGCTTACTGGGCCTCTGTCTGGAAGGTCTACCCTCCTCCGTTGTGAACAGCACCTGGAGAAGTTGTTGGCAAGCATTCCAGGTGGGCTGATGAGTATGGAAGTCATACCAGTACTAGTGTGTGTGGGGGGCTGCTTGTTAGGGGTGGGGGTGAGTTTGGGGGGCCGGTGGGGGAGGGAGTGACTCAATAAGGGCCTGTTAGAAGTTTTCTATTTCTGGACCCTAGAAACCTTATAGGGCGGGGGTTGAAAGAAAGGGTTTGAAGCCAGCTCTCCCACTCCCAGAGTTCTCCTGCAAAATGGGATAAAGCCGATTAGGGGAGAGTGATGGGGAGGGGAGGGGAGGGGAGGTGTGGGGGAGGGGTGAGGGAGGGGAGGGGTGGGGGAGGGTGATGTGGAGGGATGGCCTCCACCTATGTGGTTTTGGGAACTTGGACCGTTTGTTTTTCCGGTCCTTCCATGTTTCCTGAAACCTTGGAAACAAGGGCCCTTTCTTTGCGGGAGGGAGTAAGTCTTTTATATTTGCAGGCTTCTTAGTGGCAATGTCAGCCCACACTTGAAGTAACGGGATCAGATCGGGATATCCTGGTTCCCTTTAAACATAACTATGAACTCTTAGTAATAGGGGGTGGGAAAACTAGTCTTGCGTGGGTCAATCAGGGACTCCTTCTGCCCCATCACTTTTAAACAAATTGTAGAGTCTCCAAGCTTTTGGGTTGAAACCACATCCTCTTGGTGAATGCCGAGAGCAGGGGTCCTCAAACTACAACCTGTGGGCCACATGCAGACAGCCGAGGACGTTGATCCTTTCTGCCGGGTGTATGTGCCCCATTTATTTTTTTTTTGAACTTCAAATCAAGATGTGCAGTGTGCACATGAATTTGTTCGTAATATTTGTTTTTTTAAACTATAGTCTTTCCTTCAAAAGGCCTGAGGGATAGTGAACTGGCCCCCTGGGTAAACAGTTTAAAGACCCCTGCCCTAAGGTATCCTGGACTTAGGGGTTATTAATCTCCCAGCCCTGAAACATCCCTGAACATTCTACCCGTTGTAGGAGGCACCATGGGAATTTGGACCCCGGGTAATTTACAAGCCTTTACTCCAATTGAACCCAAGAAAATTCAAAATGGCTTAGGCAGTTACTCTATTTTGGTCACTTTTGACTCGTCCTGCACTAGCCCATTATTTCCATTTAACTCTATAACGCGAAGCATGATGTTTTCATAACATTAAAAATGTATATATTAATACATATATATATATATATATTTATAACTATGAAAGTCCACAACAAAAAGAAAATTTTTTCCCAAAATTAAAATTGAAGCGTTATAGGGTTAAAAAGAAGGATGGGTCTTATCAGCGGGTCCAAGACGTTAGCATCATAAATGAATCAGTGATCCGACTGCACCTAGTAGTGCCCAAACCTGTGCCCTCCTAGGGGAAAGTGTGAATGCTTTTATCCCTCTTCCTGTACTTCCAATGAACAAACACACATGTCTGGTAATCCTAAGATTATTTTTGTTTCCTGTGATACTCACCTAATTTCAAGGCCACTGCCACCTCACAAGCTTAGCCTTGTCGTAGTCAAACTGTTCACCTTTTAGACCGTTTGTTTTTCTCAGAAGTTATCGGGTGATTAAAGCTTCTGAACCAAGTGTGCCAGGTCCACGACTACCATCTCCTGGACCACCTCAACCTTATCCATCCTGGATAAAGTTGCCCTCAATGGACAACCCCTCCCAGCAGTGTAGGAAGGGTATGGACCCAAAGCCCCACCTCGCCCCTTTTGCCAGCAGGAAGCAGCTAGAGATGTCGTCGCCCAGTACCCCCAAAGATTTGGGTCCATATCTCTTCAGGGGGGCAAATGTTAGGTAGCTATGCTAGGGACTGGGGCATCCGTTATGCATGCCCATAGGGCCAAGATAAGAGCCCAGTTAGGAGAGGCACCCTGTGCATGCTCAGAGGTCCAGATTTCTGGCCATGAAGGGGAGGTCACCTGGGTGGTTCCTGTACCTGGATTGACCAATCTAGGCCATGTAAATTCAATTCAGCCACTGGGGTCGGCCAGACTTGCCCACCACGCCTCCCTACGCTCATAAAACTCTCTTGAGTGCAGACCAGGCTTCTGCATGATTTCTCTCTCACTCAGGAAGGCTCTTTGGAGGCAGCTGTGCTGCACATGAGTGGCTGGTGGATACTGTTCAGATGCATGGCTTTCTGCTTGCAAGGGTTTTTGTCTCAGCTGACTGTAAGGGAGGAGGTAGTACGTCTGGATCACAGAGTATCCATGTCCACAAACGAGGCTGCTCATTCCACAGTCCTGGAAGTGCTTTATGAAAACCCTCTGCTTTGCAATGTCATTCTTTGTAGATTAGAGTGGGAGGGGCTGGGACCAAGGTATGCTGCCTCTTACTCCCAGTTGCAGGTTTCTGGATGCTGATTGTATCTCTTACAGCATCAGTTAGTGGGCTTGTTGTCTGCCTCAGGCTTTGTTCACGGAGATCCTCCAGCTAGTTGGTGGTGTGTGCGCATGAGCAGAGACTTCCTGCCAATCCCCCATGAGTAGTAGAGCTCCCATGGTGTGGACTCCATGAAAGCCTTGCCCCAGGCAGCATGCTTACAAAGGAGGGTGGGCCCTGCAGGACAGAGGACCATTCCCCCTGTGGAATGGCCTCAGAGATCCACCTCCCTCTCTGGCCAGCTGCTGGGGATGTGGGTCCTAAGCATCATGGCTGACTCAATAATAGACACAGGGTGAGGCGACTCCAGTAGCTGTTTTGACTGGTCTAATCCAGCCTGAGATCATCCTTGCATGAGCCCCTGCCAAGATTATTTTTGTTTCTTTTATGATCTTTTCATTAGTGGCTCCTACAACACTAACCACCATCCATAAATACATCATCTGTTTGAAGCCCATCTGTACATTAATTGCCCTCCTTATTCACAAAATATCCACTCTCCACCCAAGCCCCTGGCCTCAGCTCCTCATTTTTCCCCCCTCAATGCCCGCCACCCATCCCTCATCAATCCTTGGAAATGTACTAATTCTTTTGTCATATTTTCACCCACCTTTCTTTTGAGGTCAATGAAGATCCTTGTAATCGGTTCCCACTTTCCATCCTGCCCTTCCTCCACCCTCCCAGTATCTCCACTCATAACACTGGTAAAGGGCCCATCCACTCTGGATTCCCCGTGTTTGAAATTCCTATCGGTACTAGAATACCTTCTCTAGTTTGGCCAGATTAGTATGGTAGAACTGGGATCATGATAGTGGGGCAAGAGAAAGCATTAAGAACTAGAGGAAAGTTGTGTTTCATCTTTGCTGTCTCATACCCTGTATTCTTTAATCTCCACTCTGAGATCCTTCTGTAAGGGGATGTCCAGTGCACTGCAAATAGGTTTTGGGTCTATACCCGGCAGTCCCCTCTCATTCTCCATGATAAGATTTTTTTGTTCTCATGATACCTGTTGCCTTATCCCTTTAAAACTTTGTGATCACACAGGCTGGTATGCTTTCTCCATGTGGGCTCTGTTGCTTCAGAGCCAGATGGCTGTTTCTTTACCCTCAGGCCTTTAAGACCCCACACGCTATATCTTTAGGTAGCTGGACACCATCGGCTTTCTTCACCACATTTGCTTATGCAGCCGCTTTGTGGTCAGTGATTGTGTAGGGAAGGTGAGCATCTTAGAATGCCAATTTAATAGAACAGTGTTATTGCAATGAGGGAGTCCTTGAGCGGAGGCCCTATGTCCATCTGCTACCTTAATACTAAATCTATAAACATATGGACATAGATCTATTTCCCCATGCCCCTTTGTAAATATATGTACATATGTACATGCCTTTATTTAGACGTCTATAACTGGCCCTTGCTTCCCAGCTCACTCTTCTATACTCTTTGATTTTCCTCTTGTGCCCACTGACATGCTCAGTCTTCCTTTGGGTTTCAGTAATTCCTCTTGGTTACATTACCTTTGATCACGCCCTACCAGGCCTCCTACATCCCCCTCACTATCGTTTTCCATCACTTGTTGTACCCTTGTCTCTGGGTTTCTTTACAGCACTTCCTTTCCCCCCACCGTGCTCACTCCCATGCCCAATGGAAAGGGCCGGTCACATGTTTACTCCTCCAGATTGTTCATCCAGCCTCTCTTAATTAGACAGACCTGTAAAGGTAATAACATGCACAAAACAAGACTGAGCTAAACCAAGCAGCAAAAAGAAAAAAAAAACAAACAAAAATGAAAACAAAACCCAACCCAAATCCAATGACACTAAAAGAAAACAACACTAACCAGAAAGAAAAGTACAAGGACTGTGTGGTGAACTTTAGGAGTGTTTTCCAGTCCAGTCTGTGGGGGCACCGAACCCTGACCACAAAGTCCACCTTTGGCATTCCCCGGGGACTTTGATGCTCCGTTTTCTTACTCTTCCGCTGCACTCTCTTAGTGTCATGCATCGAAGTGGCAGGATCAGTTCGGGCGCAGTTCCCACACTGTGTGTCCAGTGTTGTCCCCTCTAAGGCTATGGGTCTTTGAGGGACGTTTCTCATCGTGGGGCTGCCCATGTGGTCTTCTCTGTGGATTGGCTTCTCTGATTGGGAACATCATCCTCAAGGTGTATTGGGCCAGGGTGTGCTCCATTCTCCCCTCCTCCCCCTTGTTCTGCCCTGTGTTCACTGATCAGATATGTCCCTCTCCGCGAGCTGCAGATCCGGTGCCATCCTGTGAAATACAATCTTTTGGGGCTGCAAGGATGTGGGGGGGTGGGTATCAGCTCAGATCTTTTGAGAGTCCAGGAGATATTGACTTCTCGATGGGCACAGTTCTGTGGGGCACCGTGCTCTTGGTCCAGACGCTGGTTGTGAATATGACTTTGTTGTTAACCAGTTGTGTGTCTCTGGGTCAACTCCCGTGTGTTTTTGAGTGAGTTTTCTAATCTGCAAAGTAAATGTACAGGATTATCCAGACTCCCATGTCAGCAAGTTATCGAGAGGGGTTAATCAGAGACTGTTTCATATAGTGTGTACCTGCGCGCCGCATTCTAGACCTGCGATGGCAATTATGAGCTCAGGATAGAGATGGTGTCCAGCAGGTAACATACGTGGCTCCATATTGAAACAGGAAGCCCACTGTGGAGATTTGGTCCTTCTGTTGATGGCCACCGGCCACCTAGTCTTCTCCTGCTATAACTGCTTCACTGGCTCAGCAGCTGAGCCAGAAGCCAGTGATATCATAACCAGGTGGCTAACTGGGCCAAAGGGCTGATAGATATTTGTTATTTTGTTGTCTTGGGAAACCCACCTACCCTCCATGCAAACCTTCTGGTGTGAGTTATCTGTGGAAGGAATCATAGGCTCACAGTAATTCACATCTTTCTTCTTGAAAATGTGCCCATATTCCTTTCTGAACCTGACAAGGTGGCCCCTGTGTCCACCAAGAAATTTACTGCCTGGCCTCCTACTTGGAGAGTTAGCCTGGGCTTTTGGCGGCGAAGTGAAACAGAGCCCTGACCCCTTCATTGAGCTTCTTCAAGCATTATTGTCTCTTGCTTGGGTCTTTCTACGTGCAGATGAGGCCCATCCACTCTAGTGGAGGGTCGTGCACCTCTCCTCGGGTTTTCAAGGCACTGATTTTTCCAGTGTCCTTCTTTCCTGCAGTAGGCACATTGGTCCTTCCCCATGGCTTGGCGGTGCCCACAGGTTAGTCTCTCCGTGAGTGGGCCATGCTCTCCTTTTCCTGAGTCTCTGGGGTCTCTCATGGCAATTCCTAGTATTTTAGCTAGCTTCTTTGTCTCTGTCGTGCTAGGGTCATCTCTGTTGTTATACACTCAATGAGCCACTTGTACCAAATCGCTAAGATTTTTCCCTTCAAACCCTTCCCACTTCTTTGTCATGTCTGAGGCAGACTGACTGAGTAATAAAGGCAATACTTATTGCCCTCCTGTTTTCAGTGCCTCCGGGCCGTTAGGGGTATAAAGCCCGTAGGCTTCCCTCAGCCACTCTAGAAAGGCAGGCGGATATTCTCTTATAGGAACCTGAAAATTCTCACTGACCTTAGATAAATTCATAGGTTTCCTAGCTCTTCTGCAGAGGGTCATGTAAGAGCAATGGTTGATACCTGGTAAAGTCCTCTGGGCCTTGCTAGGAATTGAGATCCCACATTGTTGGTGTAGTGGCCAAAAGAGTTTCTCCCAAGTGGGGAGTGCCCGCTCGCTGACCATCAGGTTCACTGACTGCTTACTGGGCCTCTGTCTGGAAGGGCTACCCTCCTCCGTTGTGAACAGCACCTGGAGAAGTTGTTGGCAAGCATTCCAGGTGGGCTGATGAGTATGGAAGTCATACCAGTACTAGTGTGTGTGGGGGGCTGCTTGTTAGGGGTGGGGGTGAGTTTGGGGGGCCGGTGGGGGAGGGAGTGACTCAATAAGGGCCTGTTAGAAGTTTTCTATTTCTGGACCCTAGAAACCTTATAGGGCGGGGGTTGAAAGAAAGGGTTTGAAGCCAGCTCTCCCACTCCCAGAGTTCTCCTGCAAAATGGGATAAAGCCGATTAGGGGAGAGTGATGGGGAGGGGAGGGGAGGGGAGGTGTGGGGGAGGGGTGAGGGAGGGGAGGGGTGGGGGAGGGTGATGTGGAGGGATGGCCTCCACCTATGTGGTTTTGGGAACTTGGACCGTTTGTTTTTCCGGTCCTTCCATGTTTCCTGAAACCTTGGAAACAAGGGCCCTTTCTTTGCGGGAGGGAGTAAGTCTTTTATATTTGCAGGCTTCTTAGTGGCAATGTCAGCCCACACTTGAAGTAACGGGATCAGATCGGGATATCCTGGTTCCCTTTAAACATAACTATGAACTCTTAGTAATAGGGGGTGGGAAAACTAGTCTTGCGTGGGTCAATCAGGGACTCCTTCTGCCCCATCACTTTTAAACAAATTGTAGAGTCTCCAAGCTTTTGGGTTGAAACCACATCCTCTTGGTGAATGCCGAGAGCAGGGGTCCTCAAACTACAACCTGTGGGCCACATGCAGACAGCCGAGGACGTTGATCCTTTCTGCCGGGTGTATGTGCCCCATTTATTTTTTTTTTGAACTTCAAATCAAGATGTGCAGTGTGCACATGAATTTGTTCGTAATATTTGTTTTTTTAAACTATAGTCTTTCCTTCAAAAGGCCTGAGGGATAGTGAACTGGCCCCCTGGGTAAACAGTTTAAAGACCCCTGCCCTAAGGTATCCTGGACTTAGGGGTTATTAATCTCCCAGCCCTGAAACATCCCTGAACATTCTACCCGTTGTAGGAGGCACCATGGGAATTTGGACCCCGGGTAATTTACAAGCCTTTACTCCAATTGAACCCAAGAAAATTCAAAATGGCTTAGGCAGTTACTCTATTTTGGTCACTTTTGACTCGTCCTGCACTAGCCCATTATTTCCATTTAACTCTATAACGCGAAGCATGATGTTTTCATAACATTAAAAATGTATATATTAATACATATATATATATATATTTATAACTATGAAAGTCCACAACAAAAAGAAAATTTTTTCCCAAAATTAAAATTGAAGCGTTATAGGGTTAAAAAGAAGGATGGGTCTTATCAGCGGGTCCAAGACCTTAGCATCATAAATCATAAACACACACACACACACACACACACATACACTTGCAGAATCAATAGTCGGCTTCTGACTTGGTGTCTTTTTTACACACACGCACACAGACACATACACACACCTGTGCAGAATCTGTGGAGGACTTCTAACAACATGTCCTTTTTACACACACACACACACACACACACACACACACACACACAAAAGACATACTCTTGCAGGATCTCTAGAGTGCTTCTGACTTGGTGTCCTTTATACACACACACACACACATACACCCTTCCAGAACTCCACAATGATTCTGATTTCATGTCCTTTTTACACACACACACACACACACACACACAAACACACCATTGCAGAATCAATAGAGGGCTTCTGACTTCATGTCTTTTTTATACACACACACACACACACCCTTACAGAACCTCTGGAGGGCTTCTGATTTCATGTCCTTTTTTCACACACACACACACACACACACACACACACTTTTGCAGAATCAATAGTCGGTTTCTGACTTCGTGTCCTTTTTACAAACACCCACACACACACACGCCCTTGCAGAAATTCTAGAGGGCTTCTGAATTTGTGACCTTATTACACACGCACACACTCACACACATAAAACCTTGCAGAATCTCTTGAGAGCTTCATACTTGGTCTCCTTTTTACAAACACACACACACATCATGGCAGAATCTCTAGATGGCTTCTGACTTCAGGATCTTTTTACACACACACACACACACACACCTTTGCAGAAACTATGGAGTGTTTCTGACTTCATGTGTCCTTTTTACACACACTCTCACACACACACACACCCTTGCAGAATCTCTTGAGGGCTTCTGACGTCATGTCCTTGTTACACAAACACACACTTGCATAATCTCTGGGGGGTCTGACTTCGTATCCTTTTTACACACACACACTCACACACACACCCTCCCTCACACTGATACTCATACCTTTGTAAAATTCCTAGAGGGCTTCTGACTTCCTTACCTTTTTACACACACACACACACACACACACTCACACACATCCTTGCAGAATTCCTGGATGGATTCTTACTTTGTGTCATTTTTAAACACACACACACACACACACACACACACACACACTCCAAACTCCTTTTCTTGCAAAATCTCTGCAGTCCTTCTGACTTCGTGTCCTTTTTAAACACACACACACACACACATACACTTGTAGAATCTCTGGAGGACTTCTGATTTCATGTCCTTTTATTACACACACACACACACACACACACTCCCTCACTCTCACTCTGGAGGACTTCTGATTTCATGTCCTTATTACACACACACACACACACACACACTCCCTCACTCTCACACTCATACCTTTCCAGAAAACCTAGAGGGCTTCTGATTTCGTGTCCTTTTAACACAACACACTCACCCTTGCAGAATCTCTAGAGGGCTTCTGACTTCCTGTACTTTTGACACACACAGACACCCTTGCAGAATCTCCAGACATTTTCTGACTTCGTGTTGTTTTCACCCATACACACACACACACACACACACACACACAAACACCCTTGCAGAATATCTAGAGGGTTTCTGAATTTGTGTCTGTTTACACACACACACACACACACCCTTACAGAACCTCTGGACAGCTTCAGACTCCATGTCCTTTTTACACACACACACACACACACACACACATACACTTGCAGAATCAATAGTCGGCTTCTGACTTGGTGTCTTTTTTACACACACGCACACAGACACATACACACACCTGTGCAGAATCTGTGGAGGACTTCTAACAACATGTCCTTTTTACACACACACACACACACACACACACACACACACAAAGACATACTCTTGCAGGATCTCTAGAGTGCTTCTGACTTGGTGTCCTTTATACACACACACACATACACCCTTCCAGAACTCTACAATGATTCTGATTTCATGTCCTTTTTACACACACACACACACACACACACACACAAACACACCATTGCAGAATCAATAGAGGGCTTCTGACTTCATGTCTTTTTTATACACACACACACACACCCTTACAGATCCTCTGGAGGGCTTCTGATTTCATGTCCTTTTTTCACACACACACACACACACACACACTTTTGCAGAATCAATAGTCGGTTTCTGACTTCGTGTCCTTTTTACAAACACCCACACACACACACGCCCTTGCAGAAATTCTAGAGGGCTTCTGAATTTGTGACCTTATTACACACGCACACACTAACACACATAAAACCTTGCAGAATCTCTTGAGAGCTTCATACTTGGTCTCCTTTTTACAAACACACACACACATCATGGCAGAATCTCTAGATGGCTTCTGACTTCAGGATCTTTTTACACACACACACACACACACACCTTTGCAGAAACTATGGAGTGTTTCTGACTTCATGTGTCCTTTTTACACACACTCTCTCACACACACACACCCTTGCAGAATCTCTTGAGGGCTTCTGACGTCATGTCCTTGTTACACAAACACACACTTGCATAATCTCTGGGGGGTCTGACTTCGTATCCTTTTTACACACACACACTCACACACACACCCTCCCTCACACTGATACTCATACCTTTGTAAAATTCCTAGAGGGCTTCTGACTTCCTTACCTTTTTATACACACACACACACACACACACACTCACACACATCCTTGCAGAATTCCTGGATGGATTCTTACTTTGTGTCATTTTTAAACACACACACACACACACACTCCAAACTCATTTTCTTGCAAAATCTCTGCAGTCCTTCTGACTTCGTGTCCTTTTTAAACACACACACACACACACACATACACTTGTAGAATCTCTGGAGGACTTCTGATTTCATGTCCTTATTACACACACACACACACACACTCCCTCACTCTCACTCTGGAGGACTTCTGATTTCATGTCCTTATTACACACACACACACACACACACACACACTCCCTCACTCTCACACTCATACCTTTCCAGAAAACCTAGAGGGCTTCTGATTTCGTGTCCTTTTAACACAACACACTCACCCTTGCAGAATCTCTAGAGGGCTTCTGACTTCCTGTACTTTTGACACACACAGACACCCTTGCAGAATCTCCAGACATTTTCTGACTTCGTGTTGTTTTCACACATACACACACACACACACACTCTGGCAGAATCTCTGGAGGGCTTCTAATATGGTTTACTTATTTCAAACACAACAAACACACACACACAGACCTTTGCATAATCAATATTGGGCTTCTGACTTCGTGTAATTTTTACCCTCACACACAAACACACACACACACATACAACCTTGCAGAATCTCTGGAGGGCTTCTGACTTTGTGTCCTTTTTACACAAACATACACACATACACACACCCTTGAAGAATCTCTAGAGGGCTTCTGACTTCGTGTATTTTTACACAAACACACACACACACCAAACACACATACACCCTGGTAGAATCTCTGGATGGTGGCTGACTTGCTGTCCTTTTTACACACACACACACACACACACACACACACAAACACTTGAAGAATATCTAGAGGGTTTCTGAATTTATGTCTGTTTACACACACACACACTTACAGAACCTCTGGACGGCTTCAGACTCCATGTCCTTTTTACTCACACACACACACACACACACACACACTTTTGCAGAATCAATAGTCGGCTTCTGACTTGGTATCCTTTTTACACACACGCACACAAACACATACACACACCTTTGCAGAATTTGTGGAGGACTTCTAACAACATGTCCTTTTTACACACACACACACACACACACACACACACAAGACATACTCTTGCAGGATCTCTAGAGTGCTTCTGACTTGGTGTCCTTTATACACACACACACACATACACCCTTCCAGAACTCTACAAGGGTTCTGACTTCATGTCCTTTTTACACACACACACACACACACACACACCCTTACAGAACCTCTGGAGGGCTTCTGATTTCATGTCCTTTTTACACACACACACACACACACACACACACAAACACACACTTTTGCAGAATCAATAGTCGGCTTCTGACTTCGTGTCCTTTTTACAAATACCCACAACGTCCTTGCAGAATTTCTAGAGGGCTTCTGAATTTGTGACCTTATTACACACGCACACACTCACACACATAAAACCTTGCAGAATCTCTTGAGAGCTTCATACTTGGTCTCCTTTTTACAAATACACACACACACACATCATGGCAGAATCTCTAGATGGCTTCTGACTTCAGGATCTTTTTACACACACACCTTTGCAGAAACTATGGAGTGTTTCTGACTTCATGTGTCCTTTTTACACACACTCTCACACACACACACCCTTGCAGAATCTCTTGAGGGCTTCTGACGTCATGTCCTTGTTACACACACATACACACACGCACTTGCATAATCTGTGGGGGTCTGACTTCGTGTCCTTTTTACACACA
Organism: Tenrec ecaudatus; assembly: GCF_050624435.1. NCBI lineage: Eukaryota > Metazoa > Chordata > Mammalia > Afrosoricida > Tenrecidae > Tenrec > Tenrec ecaudatus. The sequence goes on along the minus strand of NW_027457587.1, from coordinate 500,087 downwards.
CACACACTCACACACACCCTCCCTCACACTGATACTCATACCTTTGGAAAATTCCTAGAGGGCTTCTGACTTCCTTACCTTTTTACA
>NW_027457587.1:482500-495000 GCF_050624435.1 Tenrec ecaudatus | reverse complement strand
CACACACACACACACTTTTTGCAGAATCAATAGTCGGCTTCTGACTTAGTGTCCTTTTTTCACACACGCACACAGACACACACATACACTTTTGCAGAATCAATAGTCGGCTTCTGACTTGGTGTCCTTTTTACACACACGCACACAGACCCATACACACACCTGTGCAGAATCTGTGGAGGACTTCTAACAACATGTCCTTTTTACACACACACACACACACAAAGACATACTCTTGCAGGATCTCTAGATTGCTTCTGACTTGGTGTCCTTTATACACACACACACACATACACCCTTCCAGAACTCTACAAGGATTCTGACTTCATGTCCTTTTTACACACACACACACACACACACACACACACACACATGCATCCTTGCAGAATCGCAGGAATTCATCTCACGTCATGTAATTTATACACATACACTCAAACTTATTCCCTTGCAAAATCACTTGAGGGTTTCTTACTTCGTGTTCTTTTTACAAACATACTTAAAACACACACAGACACACCCTTGCAGGATCTCTAGAGGGCTTCTGACTTGGTGTCCCTTTTAAACACACACACACACACACACACACACACACACCCTTGCAGAATATCTAGAGGGTTTCTGAATGTGTGTCCGTTTCACATACACACACACACACACACACACATCCACACCCTTACAGAACCTCTGGACGGCTTCAGACTCCATGTCCTTTTTACACACTCACACACACACACACACACACACTTTTTGCAGAATCAATAGTCGGCTTCTGACTTAGTGTCCTTTTTTCACACACGCACACAGACACACACATACACTTTTGCAGAATCAATAGTCGGCTTCTGACTTGGTGTCCTTTTTACACACACGCACACAGACCCATACACACACCTGTGCAGAATCTGTGGAGGACTTCTAACAACATGTCCTTTTTACACACACACACACACAAAGACATACTCTTGCAGGATCTCTAGATTGCTTCTGACTTGGTGTCCTTTATACACACACACACACATACACCCTTCCAGAACTCTACAAGGATTCTGACTTCATGTCCTTTTTACACACACACACACACACACACACACACACACACACACACACACACATGCATCCTTGCAGAATCGCAGGAATTCATCTCACGTCATGTAATTTATACACATACACTCAAACTTATTCCCTTGCAAAATCACTTGAGGGTTTCTTACTTCGTGTTCTTTTTACAAACATACTTAAAACACACACAGACACACCCTTGCAGGATCTCTAGAGGGCTTCTGACTTGGTGTCCTTTTTACACACACGCACACAGACACACATACACACACCTGTGCAGAATCTTTGGAGGACTTCTAAAATGTCGTTTATAAACACACACACACACACACATCCCTTGCAGAATCTCTAGAGGGATTCAGACTTCGTGTCCTTTTTACACACACACACACACACACACACACACATCCTTGCAGGAACTCTACAGCGATTCTAAATTCCTATCCTTTTACACACGAACACACACACTCACACGCTTGCATAATGCCTGCAGGGCTTCTGTCTTCATGTCCTTTTTATACACACACACAGACACACAACCTTGCACAATCTCTAGAGTTCTTTTGATTTCTTGTCCTTTATACACACACACACACACTCACACAAACACATCATTCCAGAATCTCTAGAGGGTTTCTGACTTTTTTCTTTACACACACACACACACACACACACACACACACACACACACACACACCTTTGCAGAAACTATGGAGTGTTTCTGACTTCATGTGTACTTTTTACACACACACACACACACACATACAACCTTGCAGAATCTCTGGAGGGCTTCTGATTTTGTGTCCTTTTTACACAAACATACACACATACACACACCCTTGAAGAATCTCTAGAGGGCTTCTGACTTCGTGTCTTTTTACACAAACACACACACACACACCACACACACATACACTTTGGTAGAATCTCTGGATGGTGGCTGACTTGCTGTCCTTTTTACACACACACACACACACACACACAAACACTTGAAGAATATCTAGAGGGTTTTTGAATTTGTGTCTGTTTACTCACACACACACACACACACACACACACTTACAGAACCTCTGGACGGCTTCAGACTCCATGTCCTTTTTACACACACACACACACACACACACACACACACACACACACACACATACACTTTTGCAGAATCAATAGTCGGCTTATGACTTGGTGTCTTTTTTACACACACGCACACAGACACATACACACACCTGTGCAGAATCTGTGGAGGACTTCTAACAACATGTCCTTTTTGCACACACACACACACACACACAAAGACATACTCTTCCAGGATCTCTAGAGTGCTTCTGACTTGGTGTCCTTTATACACACACACGCACATACACCCTTCCAGAACTCTACAAGGATTCTGACTTCATGTCCTTTTTACACACACACACTCACACACAAACACACCATTGCAGAATCAATAGAGGGCTTCTGACTTCATGTCCTTTTTAAACAGACACACACACACACCCTTACAGAACCTCTGGAGGGCTTCTGATTTCATGTCCTTTTTACAAACACCCCCCCACACAAACGACCTTGCAGAATTTCTAGAGGGCTTCTGACTTTGTGACCTTATTACACACGCACACACTCACACACATAAAACCTTGCAGAATCTCTTGAGAGCTTCATACTTGGTCTCCTTTTTACAAACACACACACACACATCATGCAGAATCTCTAGATGGCTTCTGACTTCAGGATCTTTTTACACACACACACACACACACACACACACCTTTGCAGAAACTATGGAGTGTTTCTGACTTCATGTGTCCTTTTTACACACACTCACACACACACCCTTGCAGAATCTCTTGAGGCCTTCTGACGTCATGTCCTTGTTAAACACACACACACACACACACACACACTTGCATAATCTCTGGAGGGCTTCTGACTTCGTGTCCTTTTTACACACACACACTCACACACACACCCTCCCTCACACTGATACTCATACCTTTGGAAAATTCCTAGAGGGCTTCTGACTTCCTGTCCTTTTTACACACACACACACACACACACACATCCTTGCAGAATTCCTGGATGGCTTCTTACTTTGTGTCCTTTTTAAACACACACACACACACACACACACACACACAGATACACACACCCTTGCAGAAATTCTAGAGGGCTTCGGACTTCGTGTTCTTTTTACGCACACACACACACACACACAGACATGCACGCACCCTTGCAGAGTCTCTGGAATGCTTCTGACTTCGTGTTCTTTTTACACACACACACACACACACACACATACATGCATCCTTGCAGAATCGCAGGAATTCATCTCACGTCATGGAGTTTATACACATACACATACACACTCAAACTCATTCCCTTGCAAAATCACTTGAGGGTTTCTTACTTCGTGTTCTTTTTACAAACATACTTAAAACACACACAGACACACCCTTGCAGGATCTCTAGAGGGCTTCTGACTTGGTGTCCTTTTTACACACACGCACACAGACACACATACACACACCTGTGCAGAATCTTTGGAGGACTTCTAAAATGTCGTTTATAAACACACACATATCCATTGCAGAATCTCTAGAGGGATTCAGACTTCGTGTCCTTTTTACACACACACACACACACACACATCCTTGCAGGAACTCTACAGCGATTCTAAATTCCTATCCTTTTACACACGCACACACACACTCACACGCTTGCATAATGCCTGCAGGGCTTCTGTCTTCATGTCCTTTTATACACACACACAGACACACAACCTTGCACAATCTCTAGAGTCCTTTTGATTTCTTGTCCTTTTTACACACACACACACACACTTCCAGAATCTCTAGAGGGCTTCTGACGTCATGTCCTTGTTAAACACATACACACACACACACACATCCTTGCAGAATTCCTGGATGGATTCTTACTTTGTGTCCTTTTTAAACACACACACACACACACACACCCTTGCAGAATATCTAGAGGGTTTCTGAATGTGTGTCCGTTTCACATACACACACACACACACACACACATCCACACCCTTACAGAACCTCTGGACGGCTTCAGACTCCATGTCCTTTTTACACACTCACACACACACACACACACACTTTTTGCAGAATCAATAGTCAGCTTCTGACTTAGTGTCCTTTTTTCACACACGCACACAGACACACACATACACTTTTGCAGAATCAATAGTCGGCTTCTGACTTGGTGTCCTTTTTACACACACGCACACAGACCCATACACACACCTGTGCAGAATCTGTGGAGGACTTCTAACAACATGTCCTTTTTACACACACACACACACACAAAGACATACTCTTGCAGGATCTCTAGATTGCTTCTGACTTGGTGTCCTTTATACACACACACACACATACACCCTTCCAGAACTCTACAAGGATTCTGACTTCATGTCCTTTTTACACACACACACACACACACACACACACACACACACATGCATCCTTGCAGAATCGCAGGAATTCATCTCACGTCATGTAATTTATACACATACACTCAAACTTATTCCCTTGCAAAATCACTTGAGGGTTTCTTACTTCGTGTTCTTTTTACAAACATACTTAAAACACACACAGACACACCCTTGCAGGATCTCTAGAGGGCTTCTGACTTGGTGTCCTTTTTACACACACGCACACAGACACACATACACACACCTGTGCAGAATCTTTGGAGGACTTCTAAAATGTCGTTTATAAACACACACACACACACACACACATCCCTTGCAGAATCTCTAGAGGGATTCAGACTTCGTGTCCTTTTTACACACACACACACACACACACATCCTTGCAGGAACTCTACAGCGATTCTAAATTCCTATCCTTTTACACACGAACACACACACTCACACGCTTGCATAATGCCTGCAGGGCTTCTGTCTTCATGTCCTTTTTATACACACACACAGACACACAACCTTGCACAATCTCTAGAGTTCTTTTGATTTCTTGTCCTTTATACACACACACACACACTCACACAAACACATCATTCCAGAATCTCTAGAGGGTTTCTGACTTTTTTCTTTACACACACACACACACACACACACACACACACACACACACACACCTTTGCAGAAACTATGGAGTGTTTCTGACTTCATGTGTACTTTTTACACACACACACACACACACATACAACCTTGCAGAATCTCTGGAGGGCTTCTGATTTTGTGTCCTTTTTACACAAACATACACACATACACACACCCTTGAAGAATCTCTAGAGGGCTTCTGACTTCGTGTCTTTTTACACAAACACACACACACACCACACACACATACACTTTGGTAGAATCTCTGGATGGTGGCTGACTTGCTGTCCTTTTTACACACACACACACACACACACACAAACACTTGAAGAATATCTAGAGGGTTTTTGAATTTGTGTCTGTTTACTCACACACACACACACACACACACACTTACAGAACCTCTGGACGGCTTCAGACTCCATGTCCTTTTTACACACACACACACACACACACACACACATACACTTTTGCAGAATCAATAGTCGGCTTATGACTTGGTGTCTTTTTTACACACACGCACACAGACACATACACACACCTGTGCAGAATCTGTGGAGGACTTCTAACAACATGTCCTTTTTACACACACACACACACACACACAAAGACATACTCTTGCAGGATCTCTAGAGTGCTTCTGACTTGGTGTCCTTTATACACACACACACACACACATACACCCTTCCAGAACTCTACAAGGATTCTGACTTCATGTCCTTTTTACACACACACACACACACACACACACACAAACTCATTTTCTTGCCAAATCTCTGCAGTCCTTCTGACTTCGTGTCCTTTTTAAACACACACACACACACACATACACTTGTAGAATCTCTGGAGGACTTCTGATTTCATGTCCTTATTGCACACACACTCCCTCACTCTCACTCTGGAGGACTTCTGATTTCATGTCCTTATTACACACACACACACACACACACACACACACACTCCCTCACTCTCACACTCATACCTTTCCAGAAAACCTAGAGGGCTTCTGATTTCATGTCCTTTTAACACAACATACTCACCCTTGCAGAATCTCTAGAGGGCTTCTGACTTCCTGTACTTTTGACACACACACACACACACAAACACCCTTGTAGAATCTCCAGACATTTTCTGACTTCGTGTTGTTTTCACACATACACACACACACACTCTGGCAGAATCTCTGGAGGGCTTCTAATATGGTTTACTTATTTCAAACACAACAAACACACACACACACACAGACCTTTGCATAATCAATATTGGGCTTCTGACTTCGTGTAATTTTTACCCTCACACACAAACACACACACACACATACAACCTTGCAGAATCTCTGGAGGGCTTCTGACTTTGTGTCCTTTTTACACAAACATACACACATACACACACCCTTGAAGAATCTCTAGTGGGCTTCTGACTTCGTGTCTTTTTACACAAACACACACACACCAAACACACATACACCCTGGTAGAATCTCTGGATGGTGGCTGACTTGCTGTCCTTTTTACACACACACACACACACACACAAACACTTGAAGAATATCTAGAGGGTTTCTGAATTTGTGTCTGTTTACACACACACACACACACACACACACACACACACACACACTTACAGAACCTCTGGATGGCTTCAGACTCCATGTCCTTTTTACACACACACACACTTTTGCAGAATTAATAGTCGGTTTCTGATATGGTATCCTTTTTACACAAACGCACACAGACACATACACACACCTGTGCAGAATCTGTGGAGGACTTCTAACAACATGTCCTTTTTACACACACACACACACACACACACACACACATACATGCATCCTTGCAGAATCGCAGGAATTCATCTCACGTCATGGAGTTTATACACATACACATACACACTCAAACTCATTCCCTTGCAAAATCACTTGAGGGTTTCTTACTTCGTGTTCTTTTTACAAACATACTTAAAACACACACAGACACACCCTTGCAGGATCTCTAGAGGGCTTCTGACTTGGTGTCCTTTTTACACACACGCACACAGACACACATACACACACCTGTGCAGAATCTTTGGAGGACTTCTAAAATGTCGTTTATAAACACACACATATCCATTGCAGAATCTCTAGAGGGATTCAGACTTCGTGTCCTTTTTACACACACACACACACACACACATCCTTGCAGGAACTCTACAGCGATTCTAAATTCCTATCCTTTTACACACGCACACACACACTCACACGCTTGCATAATGCCTGCAGGGCTTCTGTCTTCATGTCCTTTTATACACACACACAGACACACAACCTTGCACAATCTCTAGAGTCCTTTTGATTTATTGTCCTTTTTACACACACACACACACACACACACACACACTTCCAGAATCTCTAGAGGGCTTCTGACGTCATGTCCTTGTTAAACACATACACACACACACACACACACACACATCCTTGCAGAATTCCTGGATGGATTCTTACTTTGTGTCCTTTTTAAACACACACACACACACACACACACACACCCTTGCAGAATATCTAGAGGGTTTCTGAATGTGTGTCCGTTTCACATACACACACACACACACACACACACATCCACACCCTTACAGAACCTCTGGACGGCTTCAGACTCCATGTCCTTTTTACACACTCACACACACACACACACACACTTTTTGCAGAATCAATAGTCGGCTTCTGACTTAGTGTCCTTTTTTCACACACGCACACAGACACACACATACACTTTTGCAGAATCAATAGTCGGCTTCTGACTTGGTGTCCTTTTTACACACACGCACACAGACCCATACACACACCTGTGCAGAATCTGTGGAGGACTTCTAACAACATGTCCTTTTTACACACACACACACACACACACAAAGACATACTCTTGCAGGATCTCTAGATTGCTTCTGACTTGGTGTCCTTTATACACACACACACACATACACCCTTCCAGAACTCTACAAGGATTCTGACTTCATGTCCTTTTTACACACACACACACACACACACACACACACACACACACACATGCATCCTTGCAGAATCGCAGGAATTCATCTCACGTCATGTAATTTATACACATACACTCAAACTTATTCCCTTGCAAAATCACTTGAGGGTTTCTTACTTCATGTTCTTTTTACAAACATACTTAAAACACACACAGACACACCCTTGCAGGATCTCTAGAGGGCTTCTGACTTGGTGTCCTTTTTACACACACGCACACAGACACACATACACACACCTGTGCAGAATCTTTGGAGGACTTCTAAAATGTCGTTTATAAACACACACACACACACACACATCCCTTGCAGAATCTCTAGAGGGATTCAGACTTCGTGTCCTTTTTACACACACACACACACACACACACACATCCTTGCAGGAACTCTACAGCGATTCTAAATTCCTATCCTTTTACACACGAACACACACACTCACACGCTTGCATAATGCCTGCAGGGCTTCTGTCTTCATGTCCTTTTTATACACACACACAGACACACAACCTTGCACAATCTCTAGAGTTCTTTTGATTTCTTGTCCTTTATACACACACACACACACTCACACAAACACATCATTCCAGAATCTCTAGAGGGTTTCTGACTTTTTTCTTTACACACACACACACACACACACACACACCTTTGCAGAAACTATGGAGTGTTTCTGACTTCATGTGTACTTTTTACACACACACACACACACACATACAACCTTGCAGAATCTCTGGAGGGCTTCTGATTTTGTGTCCTTTTTACACAAACATACACACATACACACACCCTTGAAGAATCTCTAGAGGGCTTCTGACTTCGTGTCTTTTTACACAAACACACACACACACCACACACACATACACTTTGGTAGAATCTCTGGATGGTGGCTGACTTGCTGTCCTTTTTACACACACACACACACACACACACAAACACTTGAAGAATATCTAGAGGGTTTTTGAATTTGTGTCTGTTTACTCACACACACACACACACACACACACACTTACAGAACCTCTGGACGGCTTCAGACTCCATGTCCTTTTTACACACACACACACACACACACACACACACACACACATACACTTTTGCAGAATCAATAGTCGGCTTATGACTTGGTGTCTTTTTTACACACACGCACAGAGACACATACACACACCTGTGCAGAATCTGTGGAGGACTTCTAACAACATGTCCTTTTTACACACACACACACACACAAAGACATACTCTTGCAGGATCTCTAGAGTGCTTCTGACTTGGTGTCCTTTATACACACACACACACACATACACCCTTCCAGAACTCTACAAGGATTCTGACTTCATGTCCTTTTTACACACACACACACACACACACACACACACAAACTCATTTTCTTGCCAAATCTCTGCAGTCCTTCTGACTTCGTGTCCTTTTTAAACACACACACACACACACATACACTTGTAGAATCTCTGGAGGACTTCTGATTTCATGTCCTTATTGCACACACACTCCCTCACTCTCACTCTGGAGGACTTCTGATTTCATGTCCTTATTACACACACACACACACACACACACACACTCCCTCACTCTCACACTCATACCTTTCCAGAAAACCTAGAGGGCTTCTGATTTCATGTCCTTTTAACACAACATACTCACCCTTGCAGAATCTCTAGAGGGCTTCTGACTTCCTGTACTTTTGACACACACACACACACACAAACACCCTTGTAGAATCTCCAGACATTTTCTGACTTCGTGTTGTTTTCACACATACACACACACACACTCTGGCAGAATCTCTGGAGGGCTTCTAATATGGTTTACTTATTTCAAACACAACAAACACACACACACACACAGACCTTTGCATAATCAATATTGGGCTTCTGACTTCGTGTAATTTTTACCCTCACACACAAACACACACACACACATACAACCTTGCAGAATCTCTGGAGGGCTTCTGACTTTGTGTCCTTTTTACACAAACATACACACATACACACACCCTTGAAGAATCTCTAGTGGGCTTCTGACTTCGTGTCTTTTTACACAAACACACACACACCAAACACACATACACCCTGGTAGAATCTCTGGATGGTGGCTGACTTGCTGTCCTTTTTACACACACACACACACACAAACACTTGAAGAATATCTAGAGGGTTTCTGAATTTGTGTCTGTTTACACACACACACACACACACACACACACTTACAGAACCTCTGGATGGCTTCAGACTCCATGTCCTTTTTACACACACACACACTTTTGCAGAATTAATAGTCGGTTTCTGATATGGTATCCTTTTTACACAAACGCACACAGACACATACACACACCTGTGCAGAATCTGTGGAGGACTTCTAACAACATGTCCTTTTTACACACACACACACACACACACACACACACACACACAAAGACATACTCTTGCAGGATCTCTAGAGTGCTTCTGACTTGGTGTCCTTTATACACACACACACACACACATACACCCTTCCAGAACTCTACAATGATTCTGACTTTATGTCCTTTTTACACACAAACACACCATTGCAGAATCAATAGAGGTCTTCTGACTTCATGTCCTTTTTACACACACACACACACACACACACCCTTACAGAACCTCTGGAGGGCTTCTGATTTCATGTCCTTTTTTCACACACACACACACACACACACACACACTTTTGCAGAATCAATAGTCGTCTTCTGACTTCGTGTCCTTTTTACAAACACACACACACACACACACACCCTTGCAGAATTTCTAGAGGGCTTCTGAATTTGTGACCTTATTACACACGCACACACTCACACACATAAAACCTTGCAGAATCTCTTGAGAGCTTCATACTTGGTCTCCTTTTTACAAACACACACACACACACATCATGCAGAATCTCTAGATGGCTTCTGACTTCAGGATCTTTTTACACACACACACACACACCTTTGCAGAAACTATGGCGTGTTTCTGACTTCATGTGTCCTTTTTACACACACTCACACACACACACACACCCTTGCAGAATCTCTTGAGCTCTTCTGACGTCATGTCCTTGTTACACGCACACACTTGCATAATCTCTGGGGGTCTGACTTCGTGTCCTTTTTACACACACACTCACACACACACCCTTCCTCACACTGATACTCATACCTTTGGAAAATTCCTAGAGGGCTTCTGACTTCCTGTCCTTTTTACACACACACACACACACACACACACATATCCTTGCAGAATTCCTGGATGGCTTCTTACTTTGTGTCCTTTTTAAACACACACACACACACACACAGATACACACACCCTTGCAGAAATTCTAGAGGGCTTCGGACTTCGTGTTCTTTTTACGCACGCACACACACACACACACACACACACAGACATGCATGCACCCTTGCAGAGTCTCTGGAATGCTTCTGACTTCGTGTTCTTTTTACACACACACACACACACACACACACATACATGCATCCTTGCAGAATCGCAGGAATTCATCTAACGTCATGTAATTTATACACATACACATACACACTCAAACTCATTCCCTTGCAAAATCACTTGAGGGTTTCTTACTTTGTGTTCTTTTTACAAACATACACACACACACAGACACACCCTTGCAGGATCTCTAGAGGGCTTCTGACTTGGTGTCCTTTTTACACACACGCACACAGACACACATACACACACCTGTTCAGAATCTTTGGAGGACTTCTAAAATGTCGTTTATAAACACACACACACACACACATCCCTTGCAGAAACTCTAGAGGGATTCAGACTTCGTGTCCTTTTTACACACACACACACACACACACACACATCCTTGCAGGAACTCTACAGCGATTCTAAATTCCTATCCTTTTACACACGCACACACACACTCACACGCTTGCATAATGCCTGCAGGGCTTCTGTCTTCATGTCCTTTTTATACACACACACAGACACACAACCTTGCACAATCTCTAGAGTCCTTTTGATTTCTGGTCCTTTTTACACACACACACACACACACACACACACACCTTTGCAGAAACTATGGAGTGTTTCTGATTTCATGTGTCCTTTTTACACACACACACACACACACACACATACAACCTTGCAGAATCTCTGGAGGGCTTCTGACTTTGTGTCATTTTTACACAAACATACACACATACACACACCCTTGAAGAATCTCTAGAGGGCTTCTGACTTCGTGTCTTTTTACACAAACACACACACACCACACACACATACACCCTTGTAGAATCTCTGGATGGTGGCTGACTTGCTGTCCTTTTTACACACACACACACACACACACAAACCC
>NW_027457587.1:477500-480000 GCF_050624435.1 Tenrec ecaudatus | reverse complement strand
GTCCTTATTACACACACACACACACACACACACACTCCCTCACTCTCACTCTGGAGGACTTCTGATTTCATGTCCTTATTACACACACACACACACACACACACACACTCCCTCACTCTCACACTCATACCTTTCCAGAAAACCTAGAGGGCTTCTGATTTCGTGTCCTTTTAACACAACACACTCACCCTTGCAGAATCTCTAGAGGGCTTCTGACTTCCTGTACTTTTGACACACACAGACACCCTTGCAGAATCTCCAGACATTTTCTGACTTCGTGTTGTTTTCACACATACACACACACACACACACTCTGGCAGAATCTCTGGAGGGCTTCTAATATGGTTTACTTATTTCAAACACAACAAACACACACACACAGACCTTTGCATAATCAATATTGGGCTTCTGACTTCGTGTAATTTTTACCCTCACACACACACACACATACAACCTTGCAGAATCTCTGGAGGGCTTCTGACTTTGTGTCCTTTTTACACAAACATACACACATACACACACCCTTGAAGAATCTCTAGAGGGCTTCTGACTTCGTGTCTTTTTACACAAACACACACACACCACACACAAATACACCCTGGTAGAATCTCTGGATGGTGGCTGACTTGCTGTCCTTTTTACACACACACACACACACACACACACACAAACACTTGAAGAATATCTAGAGGGTTTCTGAATTTGTGTCTGTTTACACACACACACACTTACAGAACCTCTGGACGGCTTCAGACTCCATGTCCTTTTTACACACACACACACACACACACACACACTTTTGCAGAATCAATAGTCGGCTTCTGACTTGGTATCCTTTTTACACACACGCAGACAGACACACATACACACACCTGTGCAGAATCTGTGGAGGACTTCTAACAACATGTCCTTTTTACACACACACACACACACACACACACACAAAGATATACTCTTGCAGGATCTCTAGAGTGCTTCTGACTTGGTGTCCTTTATACACACACACACATACACCCTTCCAGAACTCTACAAGGATTCTGACTTCATGTCCTTTTTACACACACACACACACACACACACACACACACACACATTAATTTTCTTGCCAAATCTCTGCAGTCCTTCTGACTTCGTGTCCTTTTTAAACACGCACACACACACACACACACTTGTAGAATCTCTGGAGGACTTCTGATTTCATGTCCTTTTTACACACACACACACACACACTCCCTCACTCTCACACTCATACCTTTCCAGAAAACCTAGAGGGCTTCTGATTTCATGTCCTTTTAACACAACACACTCACCCTTGCAGAATCTCTAGAGGGCTTCTGACTTCCTGTACTTTTGACACACACACACACAAACACCCTTGCAGAATCTCCAGACATTTTCTGACTTCGTGTTGTTTTCACACATACACACACACACACTCTGGTAGAATCTCTGGAGGGCTTCTAATATGGTTTACTTATTTCAAACACAACAAACACACACACACACACAGACCTTTGCATAATCAATATTGGGCTTCTGACTTCGTGTAATTTTTACCCTCACACACAAACGCACACACACACACACACACACACACATACAACCTTGCAGAATCTCTGGAGGGCTTCTGACTTTGTGTTCTTTTTACACAAACATACACACATACACACACCCTTGAAGAATCTGTAGAGGGCTTCTGACTTCGTGTCTTTTTACACAAACACACACACACCAAACACACATACACCCTGGTAGAATCTCTGGATGGTGGCTGACTTGCTGTCCTTTTTACACACACACACACACACACACACAAACACCCTTGCAGAATATCTAGAGGGTTTCTGAATTTGTGTCTGTTTACACACACACACACACACACACACACACACACCCTTACAGAACCTATGGACAGCTTCAGACTCCATGTCCTTTTTACACACACACACACACACACACATACACTTGCAGAATCAATAGTCGGCTTCTGACTTGGTGTCTTTTTTACACACACGCACACAGACACATACACACACCTGTGCAGAATCTGTGGAGGACTTCTAACAACATGTCCTTTTTACACACACACACACACACACACACAAAGACATACTCTTGCAGGATCTCTAGAGTGCTTCTGACTTGGTGTCCTTTATACACACACACACACACATACACCCTTCCAGAACTCTACAATGATTCTGATTTCATGTCCTTTTTACACACACACACACACACACACACACACACAAACATACCATTGCAGAATCAATAGAGGGCTTCTGACTTCATGTCTTTTTTATACACACACACACACACCCTTACAGAACCTCTGGAGGGCTTCTGATTTCATGTCCTTTTTTCACACACACACACACACACACACACTTTTGCAGAATCAATAGTCGGTTTCTGACTTCGTGTCCTTTTTACAAACACCCACACACACACACGCCCTTGCAGAAATTCTAGAGGGCTTCTGAATTTGTGACCTTATTAC
>NW_027457587.1:470000-472500 GCF_050624435.1 Tenrec ecaudatus | reverse complement strand
TGTCCTTTTAACACAACACACTCACCCTTGCAGAATCTCTAGAGGGCTTCTGACTTCCTGTACTTTTGACACACACAGACACCCTTGCAGAATCTCCAGACATTTTCTGACTTCGTGTTGTTTTCACACATACACACACACACACACACTCTGGCAGAATCTCTGGAGGGCTTCTAATATGGTTTACTTATTTCAAACACAACAAACACACACACACAGACCTTTGCATAATCAATATTGGGCTTCTGACTTCGTGTAATTTTTACCCTCACACACAAACACACACACACACATACAACCTTGCAGAATCTCTGGAGGGCTTCTGACTTTGTGTCCTTTTTACACAAACATACACACATACACACACCCTTGAAGAATCTCTAGAGGGCTTCTGACTTCGTGTATTTTTACACAAACACACACACACACCAAACACACATACACCCTGGTAGAATCTCTGGATGGTGGCTGACTTGCTGTCCTTTTTACACACACACACACACACACACACACAAACACTTGAAGAATATCTAGAGGGTTTCTGAATTAATGTCTGTTTACACACACACACACTTACAGAACCTCTGGACGGCTTCAGACTCCATGTCCTTTTTACTCACACACACACACACACACACACACACACACTTTTGCAGAATCAATAGTCGGCTTCTGACTTGGTATCCTTTTTACACACACGCACACAAACACATACACACACCTTTGCAGAATTTGTGGAGGACTTCTAACAACATGTCCTTTTTACACACACACACACACACACACACACACAAGACATACTCTTGCAGGATCTCTAGAGTGCTTCTGACTTGGTGTCCTTTATACACACACACACACATACACCCTTCCAGAACTCTACAAGGGTTCTGACTTCATGTCCTTTTTACACACACACACACACACACACACCCTTACAGAACCTCTGGAGGGCTTCTGATTTCATGTCCTTTTTACACACACACACACACACACACACACACAAACACACACTTTTGCAGAATCAATAGTCGGCTTCTGACTTCGTGTCCTTTTTACAAATACCCACAACGTCCTTGCAGAATTTCTAGAGGGCTTCTGAATTTGTGACCTTATTACACACGCACACACTCACACACATAAAACCTTGCAGAATCTCTTGAGAGCTTCATACTTGGTCTCCTTTTTACAAATACACACACACACACATCATGGCAGAATCTCTAGATGGCTTCTGACTTCAGGATCTTTTTACACACACACCTTTGCAGAAACTATGGAGTGTTTCTGACTTCATGTGTCCTTTTTACACACACTCTCACACACACACACCCTTGCAGAATCTCTTGAGGGCTTCTGACGTCATGTCCTTGTTACACACACATACACACACGCACTTGCATAATCTGTGGGGGTCTGACTTCGTGTCCTTTTTACACACACACACACTCACACACACCCTCCCTCACACTGATACTCATACCTTTGGAAAATTCCTAGAGGGCTTCTGACTTCCTTACCTTTTTACACACACACACACACACACACCCACACACACACACATCCTTGCAGAATTCCTGGATGGATTCTTACTTTGTGTCATTTTTAAACACACACACACACACACACACACACTCCAAACTCATTTTCTTGCCAAATCTCTGCAGTCCTTCTGACTTCGTGTCCTTTTTAAACACACACACACACACACACACACACACACACACACATACACTTGTAGAATCTCTGGAGGACTTCTGATTTCATGTCCTTATTACACACACACACACACACACTCCCTCACTCTCACTCTGGAGGACTTCTGATTTCATGTCCTTATTACACACACACACACACACACACACTCCCTCACTCTCACACTCATACCTTTCCAGAAAACCTAGAGGGCTTCTGATTTTGTGTCCTTTTAACACAACACACTCACCCTTGCAGAATCTCTAGAGGGCTTCTGACTTCCTGTACTTTTTACACACACACACACAAACACCCTTGCAGAATCTCCAGACATTTTCTGACTTCGTGTTGTTTTCACACATACACACACACACACTCTGGCAGAATCTCTGGAGGGCTTCTAATATGGTTTACTTATTTTAAACACAACAAACACACACACACAGACCTTTGCATAATCAATATTGGGCTTCTGACTTCGTGTAATTTTTACCCTCACACACACACACACATACAACCTTGCAGAATCTCTGGAGGGCTTCTGACTTTGTGTCCTTTTTACACAAACATACACACATACACACACCCTTGAAGAATCTCTAGAGGGCTTCTGACTTCGTGTCTTTTTACACACACACACACACACACAAACACACACACAAACACTTGAAGAATATCTAGAGGGTTTCTGAATTTGTGTCTGTTTACACACACACACACACACCCTTACAGAACCTCTGGACGGCTTCAGACTCCATGTCCTTTTTACACACACACACACACACACACACATACAGTTTTGCAGAAT
>NW_027457587.1:452500-467500 GCF_050624435.1 Tenrec ecaudatus | reverse complement strand
CTGACTTCAGGATCTTTTTACACACACACACACACACACACACACACACACCTTTGCAGAAACTATGGAGTGTTTCTGACTTCATGTGTCCTTTTTACACACACTCACACACACACCCTTGCAGAATCTCTTGAGGCCTTCTGACGTCATGTCCTTGTTAAACACACACACACACACACACACACACACACACACACTTGCATAATCTCTGGAGGGCTTCTGACTTCGTGTCCTTTTTACACACACACACTCACACACACACCCTCCCTCACACTGATACTCATACCTTTGGAAAATTCCTAGAGGGCTTCTGACTTCCTGTCCTTTTTACACACACACACACACACACACACATCCTTGCAGAATTCCTGGATGGCTTCTTACTTTGTGTCCTTTTTAAACACACACACACACACACACACACACACACACACACACACAGATACACACACCCTTGCAGAAATTCTAGAGGGCTTCGGACTTCGTGTTCTTTTTACGCACACACACACACACACAGACATGCACGCACCCTTGCAGAGTCTCTGGAATGCTTCTGACTTCGTGTTCTTTTTACACACACACACACACACACACACACACACACACACATACATGCATCCTTGCAGAATCGCAGGAATTCATCTCACGTCATGGAGTTTATACACATACACATACACACTCAAACTCATTCCCTTGCAAAATCACTTGAGGGTTTCTTACTTCGTGTTCTTTTTACAAACATACTTAAAACACACACAGACACACCCTTGCAGGATCTCTAGAGGGCTTCTGACTTGGTGTCCTTTTTACACACACGCACACAGACACACATACACACACCTGTGCAGAATCTTTGGAGGACTTCTAAAATGTCGTTTATAAACACACACATATCCATTGCAGAATCTCTAGAGGGATTCAGACTTCGTGTCCTTTTTACACACACACACACACACACACATCCTTGCAGGAACTCTACAGCAATTCTAAATTCCTATCCTTTTACACACGCACACACACACTCACACGCTTGCATAATGCCTGCAGGGCTTCTGTCTTCATGTCCTTTTATACACACACACAGACACACAACCTTGCACAATCTCTAGAGTCCTTTTGATTTCTTGTCCTTTTTACACACACACACACACACACACACACACACACACTTCCAGAATCTCTAGAGGGCTTCTGACGTCATGTCCTTGTTAAACACATACACACACACACACACACACACACATCCTTGCAGAATTCCTGGATGGATTCTTACTTTGTGTCCTTTTTAAACACACACACACACACACACACACACCCTTGCAGAATATCTAGAGGGTTTCTGAATGTGTGTCCGTTTCACATACACACACACACACACACACACATCCACACCCTTACAGAACCTCTGGACGGCTTCAGACTCCATGTCCTTTTTACACACTCAACACACACACTTTTTGCAGAATCAATAGTCGGCTTCTGACTTAGTGTCCTTTTTTCACACACGCACACAGACACACACATACACTTTTGCAGAATCAATAGTCGGCTTCTGACTTGGTGTCCTTTTTACACACACGCACACAGACCCATACACACACCTGTGCAGAATCTGTGGAGGACTTCTAACAACATGTCCTTTTTACACACACACACACACACACACACAAAGACATACTCTTGCAGGATCTCTAGATTGCTTCTGACTTGGTGTCCTTTATACACACACACACACATACACCCTTCCAGAACTCTACAAGGATTCTGACTTCATGTCCTTTTTACACACACACACACACACACACACACATGCATCCTTGCAGAATCGCAGGAATTCATCTCACGTCATGTAATTTATACACATACACTCAAACTTATTCCCTTGCAAAATCACTTGAGGGTTTCTTACTTCGTGTTCTTTTTACAAACATACTTAAAACACACACAGACACACCCTTGCAGGATCTCTAGAGGGCTTCTGACTTGGTGTCCTTTTTACACACACGCACACAGACACACATACACACACCTGTGCAGAATCTTTGGAGGACTTCTAAAATGTCGTTTATAAACACACACACACACACACATCCCTTGCAGAATCTCTAGAGGGATTCAGACTTCGTGTCCTTTTTACACACACACACACACACACACATCCTTGCAGGAACTCTACAGCGATTCTAAATTCCTATCCTTTTACACACTCACACACACACTCACACGCTTGCATAATGCCTGCAGGGCTTCTGTCTTCATGTCCTTTTTATACACACACACAGACACACAACCTTGCACAATCTCTAGAGTTCTTTTGATTTCTTGTCCTTTATACACACACACACACACTCACACAAACACATCATTCCAGAATCTCTAGAGGGTTTCTGACTTTTTTCTTTACACACACACACACACACACACACACACACACACACCTTTGCAGAAACTATGGAGTGTTTCTGACTTCATGTGTACTTTTTACACACACACACACACACACATACAACCTTGCAGAATCTCTGGAGGGCTTCTGATTTTGTGTCCTTTTTACACAAACATACACACATACACACACCCTTGAAGAATCTCTAGAGGGCTTCTGACTTCGTGTCTTTTTACACAAACACACACACACACCACACACACATACACTTTGGTAGAATCTCTGGATGGTGGCTGACTTGCTGTCCTTTTTAAACACACACACACACACACACACACACACAAACACTTGAAGAATATCTAGAGGGTTTCTGAATTTGTGTCTGTTTACACACACACACACACACACACACCCTTACAGAACCTCTGGACGGCTTCAGTCTCCATGTCCTTTTTACACACACACACACACACACACACACACACTTTTGCAGAATCAATAGTCGGCTTCTGACTTCGTGTCCTTTTTACACACACGCACACAGAAACATACACACACCTGTGCAGAATCTGTGGAGGACTTCTAACAACATGTCCTTTTTGCACACACACACACACACACACAAAGACATACTCTTCCAGGATCTCTAGAGTGCTTCTGACTTGGTGTCCTTTATACACACACACGCACATACACCCTTCCAGAACTCTACAAGGATTCTGACTTCATGTCCTTTTTACACACACACACTCACACACAAACACACCATTGCAGAATCAATAGAGGGCTTCTGACTTCATGTCCTTTTTAAACAGACACACACACACACCCTTACAGAACCTCTGGAGGGCTTCTGATTTCATGTCCTTTTTACAAACACCCCCCCACACAAACGACCTTGCAGAATTTCTAGAGGGCTTCTGACTTTGTGACCTTATTACACACGCACACACTCACACACATAAAACCTTGCAGAATCTCTTGAGAGCTTCATACTTGGTCTCCTTTTTACAAAAACACACACACATCATGGCAGAATCTATAGATGGCTTCTGACTTCAGGATCTTTTTACACACACACACACACACACACACACACACACCTTTGCAGAAACTATGGAGTGTTTCTGACTTCATGTGTCCTTTTTACACACACTCACACACACACCCTTGCAGAATCTCTTGAGGCCTTCTGACGTCATGTCCTTGTTAAACACACACACACACACACACACACACACACACTTGCATAATCTCTGGAGGGCTTCTGACTTCGTGTCCTTTTTACACACACACACTCACACACACACCCTCCCTCACACTGATACTCATACCTTTGGAAAATTCCTAGAGGGCTTCTGACTTCCTGTCCTTTTTACACACACACACACACACACACACATCCTTGCAGAATTCCTGGATGGCTTCTTACTTTGTGTCCTTTTTAAACACACACACACACACACACACACACACACACACACACACAGATACACACACCCTTGCAGAAATTCTAGAGGGCTTCGGACTTCGTGTTCTTTTTACGCACACACACACACACACACAGACATGCACGCACCCTTGCAGAGTCTCTGGAATGCTTCTGACTTCGTGTTCTTTTTACACACACACACACACACACACACACACACATACATGCATCCTTGCAGAATCGCAGGAATTCATCTCACGTCATGGAGTTTATACACATACACATACACACTCAAACTCATTCCCTTGCAAAATCA
This sequence comes from Tenrec ecaudatus, assembly GCF_050624435.1. Taxonomy (NCBI): domain Eukaryota; kingdom Metazoa; phylum Chordata; class Mammalia; order Afrosoricida; family Tenrecidae; genus Tenrec; species Tenrec ecaudatus. Next base: position 463,366 of record NW_027457587.1, on the reverse strand, counting down.
CTTGAGGGTTTCTTACTTCGTGTTCTTTTTACAAACATACTTAAAACACACACAGACACACCCTTGCAGGATCTCTAGAGGGCTTCTGACTTGGTGTCCTTTTTACACACACGCACACAGACACACATACACACACCTGTGCAGAATCTTTGGAGGACTTCTAAAATGTCGTTTATAAACACACACATATCCATTGCAGAATCTCTAGAGGGATTCAGACTTCGTGTCCTTTTTACACACACACACACACACACACATCCTTGCAGGAACTCTACAGCAATTCTAAATTCCTATCCTTTTACACACGCACACACACACTCACACGCTTGCATAATGCCTGCAGGGCTTCTGTCTTCATGTCCTTTTATACACACACACAGACACACAACCTTGCACAATCTCTAGAGTCCTTTTGATTTCTTGTCCTTTTTACACACACACACACACACACACACACACACTTCCAGAATCTCTAGAGGGCTTCTGACGTCATGTCCTTGTTAAACACATACACACACACACACACACACACACATCCTTGCAGAATTCCTGGATGGATTCTTACTTTGTGTCCTTTTTAAACACACACACACACACACACACACACCCTTGCAGAATATCTAGAGGGTTTCTGAATGTGTGTCCGTTTCACATACACACACACACACACACACACATCCACACCCTTACAGAACCTCTGGACGGCTTCAGACTCCATGTCCTTTTTACACACTCACACACACACACTTTTTGCAGAATCAATAGTCGGCTTCTGACTTAGTGTCCTTTTTTCACACACGCACACAGACACACACATACACTTTTGCAGAATCAATAGTCGGCTTCTGACTTGGTGTCCTTTTTACACACACGCACACAGACCCATACACACACCTGTGCAGAATCTGTGGAGGACTTCTAACAACATGTCCTTTTTACACACACACACACACACACACACAAAGACATACTCTTGCAGGATCTCTAGATTGCTTCTGACTTGGTGTCCTTTATACACACACACACACATACACCCTTCCAGAACTCTACAAGGATTCTGACTTCATGTCCTTTTTACACACACACACACACACACACACACACACACACATGCATCCTTGCAGAATCGCAGGAATTCATCTCACGTCATGTAATTTATACACATACACTCAAACTTATTCCCTTGCAAAATCACTTGAGGGTTTCTTACTTCGTGTTCTTTTTACAAACATACTTAAAACACACACAGACACACCCTTGCAGGATCTCTAGAGGGCTTCTGACTTGGTGTCCTTTTTACACACACGCACACAGACACACATACACACACCTGTGCAGAATCTTTGGAGGACTTCTAAAATGTCGTTTATAAACACACACACACACACACATCCCTTGCAGAATCTCTAGAGGGATTCAGACTTCGTGTCCTTTTTACACACACACACACACACACACATCCTTGCAGGAACTCTACAGCGATTCTAAATTCCTATCCTTTTACACACTCACACACACACTCACACGCTTGCATAATGCCTGCAGGGCTTCTGTCTTCATGTCCTTTTTATACACACACACAGACACACAACCTTGCACAATCTCTAGAGTTCTTTTGATTTCTTGTCCTTTATACACACACACACACACTCACACAAACACATCATTCCAGAATCTCTAGAGGGTTTCTGACTTTTTTCTTTACACACACACACACACACACACACACACACACCTTTGCAGAAACTATGGAGTGTTTCTGACTTCATGTGTACTTTTTACACACACACACACACACACATACAACCTTGCAGAATCTCTGGAGGGCTTCTGATTTTGTGTCCTTTTTACACAAACATACACACATACACACACCCTTGAAGAATCTCTAGAGGGCTTCTGACTTCGTGTCTTTTTACACAAACACACACACACACCACACACACATACACTTTGGTAGAATCTCTGGATGGTGGCTGACTTGCTGTCCTTTTTACACACACACACACACACACACAAACACTTGAAGAATATCTAGAGGGTTTTTGAATTTGTGTCTGTTTACTCACACACACACACACACACACACACTTACAGAACCTCTGGACGGCTTCAGACTCCATGTCCTTTTTACACACACACACACACACACACACACACACACACACATACACTTTTGCAGAATCAATAGTCGGCTTATGACTTGGTGTCTTTTTTACACACACGCACACAGACACATACACACACCTGTGCAGAATCTGTGGAGGACTTCTAACAACATGTCCTTTTTGCACACACACACACACACACACAAAGACATACTCTTCCAGGATCTCTAGAGTGCTTCTGACTTGGTGTCCTTTATACACACACACGCACATACACCCTTCCAGAACTCTACAAGGATTCTGACTTCATGTCCTTTTTACACACACACACTCACACACAAACACACCATTGCAGAATCAATAGAGGGCTTCTGACTTCATGTCCTTTTTAAACAGACACACACACACACCCTTACAGAACCTCTGGAGGGCTTCTGATTTCATGTCCTTTTTACAAACACCCCCCCACACAAACGACCTTGCAGAATTTCTAGAGGGCTTCTGACTTTGTGACCTTATTACACACGCACACACTCACACACATAAAACCTTGCAGAATCTCTTGAGAGCTTCATACTTGGTCTCCTTTTTACAAAAACACACACACATCATGGCAGAATCTATAGATGGCTTCTGACTTCAGGATCTTTTTACACACACACACACACACACACACACACACCTTTGCAGAAACTATGGAGTGTTTCTGACTTCATGTGTCCTTTTTACACACACTCACACACACACCCTTGCAGAATCTCTTGAGGCCTTCTGACGTCATGTCCTTGTTAAACACACACACACACACACACACACACACACACACACTTGCATAATCTCTGGAGGGCTTCTGACTTCGTGTCCTTTTTACACACACACACTCACACACACACCCTCCCTCACACTGATACTCATACCTTTGGAAAATTCCTAGAGGGCTTCTGACTTCCTGTCCTTTTTACACACACACACACACACACACACATCCTTGCAGAATTCCTGGATGGCTTCTTACTTTGTGTCCTTTTTAAACACACACACACACACACACACACACACACACACACACAGATACACACACCCTTGCAGAAATTCTAGAGGGCTTCGGACTTCGTGTTCTTTTTACGCACACACACACACACACACACAGACATGCACGCACCCTTGCAGAGTCTCTGTAATGCTTCTGACTTCGTGTTCTTTTTACACACACACACACACACACACACACACACATACATGCATCCTTGCAGAATCGCAGGAATTCATCTCACGTCATGGAGTTTATACACATACACATACACACTCAAACTCATTCCCTTGCAAAATCACTTGAGGGTTTCTTACTTCGTGTTCTTTTTACAAACATACTTAAAACACACACAGACACACCCTTGCAGGATCTCTAGAGGGCTTCTGACTTGGTGTCCTTTTTACACACACGCACACAGACACACATACACACACCTGTGCAGAATCTTTGGAGGACTTCTAAAATGTCGTTTATAAACACACACATATCCATTGCAGAATCTCTAGAGGGATTCAGACTTCGTGTCCTTTTTACACACACACACACACACACATCCTTGCAGGAACTCTACAGCAATTCTAAATTCCTATCCTTTTACACACGCACACACACACTCACACGCTTGCATAATGCCTGCAGGGCTTCTGTCTTCATGTCCTTTTATACACACACACAGACACACAACCTTGCACAATCTCTAGAGTCCTTTTGATTTCTTGTCCTTTTTACACACACACACACACACACACACACACACTTCCAGAATCTCTAGAGGGCTTCTGACGTCATGTCCTTGTTAAACACATACACACACACACACACACACACACATCCTTGCAGAATTCCTGGATGGATTCTTACTTTGTGTCCTTTTTAAACACACACACACACACACACACACACCCTTGCAGAATATCTAGAGGGTTTCTGAATGTGTGTCCGTTTCACATACACACACACACACACACACACACATCCACACCCTTACAGAACCTCTGGACGGCTTCAGACTCCATGTCCTTTTTACACACTCACACACACACACTTTTTGCAGAATCAATAGTCGGCTTCTGACTTAGTGTCCTTTTTTCACACACGCACACAGACACACACATACACTTTTGCAGAATCAATAGTCGGCTTCTGACTTGGTGTCCTTTTTACACACACGCACACAGACCCATACACACACCTGTGCAGAATCTGTGGAGGACTTCTAACAACATGTCCTTTTTACACACACACACACACACACACAAAGACATACTCTTGCAGGATCTCTAGATTGCTTCTGACTTGGTGTCCTTTATACACACACACACACATACACCCTTCCAGAACTCTACAAGGATTCTGACTTCATGTCCTTTTTACACACACACACACACACACACACACACACACATGCATCCTTGCAGAATCGCAGGAATTCATCTCACGTCATGTAATTTATACACATACACTCAAACTTATTCCCTTGCAAAATCACTTGAGGGTTTCTTACTTCGTGTTCTTTTTACAAACATACTTAAAACACACACAGACACACCCTTGCAGGATCTCTAGAGGGCTTCTGACTTGGTGTCCTTTTTACACACACGCACACAGACACACATACACACACCTGTGCAGAATCTTTGGAGGACTTCTAAAATGTCGTTTATAAACACACACACACACACACATCCCTTGCAGAATCTCTAGAGGGATTCAGACTTCGTGTCCTTTTTACACACACACACACACACACACATCCTTGCAGGAACTCTACAGCGATTCTAAATTCCTATCCTTTTACACACTCACACACACACTCACACGCTTGCATAATGCCTGCAGGGCTTCTGTCTTCATGTCCTTTTTATACACACACACAGACACACAACCTTGCACAATCTCTAGAGTTCTTTTGATTTCTTGTCCTTTATACACACACACACACACACACTCACACAAACACATCATTCCAGAATCTCTAGAGGGTTTCTGACTTTTTTCTTTACACACACACACACACACACACACACACACACCTTTGCAGAAACTATGGAGTGTTTCTGACTTCATGTGTACTTTTTACACACACACACACACACACATACAACCTTGCAGAATCTCTGGAGGGCTTCTGATTTTGTGTCCTTTTTACACAAACATACACACATACACACACCCTTGAAGAATCTCTAGAGGGCTTCTGACTTCGTGTCTTTTTACACAAACACACACACACACCACACACACATACACTTTGGTAGAATCTCTGGATGGTGGCTGACTTGCTGTCCTTTTTACACACACACACACACACACACACACACAAACACTTGAAGAATATCTAGAGGGTTTTTGAATTTGTGTCTGTTTACTCACACACACACACACACACACACACTTACAGAACCTCTGGACGGCTTCAGACTCCATGTCCTTTTTACACACACACACACACACACACACACACACACACACACACATACACTTTTGCAGAATCAATAGTCGGCTTATGACTTGGTGTCTTTTTTACACACACGCACACAGACACATACACACACCTGTGCAGAATCTGTGGAGGACTTCTAACAACATGTCCTTTTTGCACACACACACACACACACACAAAGACATACTCTTCCAGGATCTCTAGAGTGCTTCTGACTTGGTGTCCTTTATACACACACACGCACATACACCCTTCCAGAACTCTACAAGGATTCTGACTTCATGTCCTTTTTACACACACACACTCACACACAAACACACCATTGCAGAATCAATAGAGGGCTTCTGACTTCATGTCCTTTTTAAACAGACACACACACACACCCTTACAGAACCTCTGGAGGGCTTCTGATTTCATGTCCTTTTTACAAACACCCCCCCACACAAACGACCTTGCAGAATTTCTAGAGGGCTTCTGACTTTGTGACCTTATTACACACGCACACACTCACACACATAAAACCTTGCAGAATCTCTTGAGAGCTTCATACTTGGTCTCCTTTTTACAAAAACACACACACATCATGGCAGAATCTCTAGATGGCTTCTGACTTCAGGATCTTTTTACACACACACACACACACACACACACACACACACCTTTGCAGAAACTATGGAGTGTTTCTGACTTCATGTGTCCTTTTTACACACACTCACACACACACCCTTGCAGAATCTCTTGAGGCCTTCTGACGTCATGTCCTTGTTAAACACACACACACACACACACACACACTTGCATAATCTCTGGAGGGCTTCTGACTTCGTGTCCTTTTTACACACACACACTCACACACACACCCTCCCTCACACTGATACTCATACCTTTGGAAAATTCCTAGAGGGCTTCTGACTTCCTGTCCTTTTTACACACACACACACACACACACATCCTTGCAGAATTCCTGGATGGCTTCTTACTTTGTGTCCTTTTTAAACACACACACACACACACACACACACACAGATACACACACCCTTGCAGAAATTCTAGAGGGCTTCGGACTTCGTGTTCTTTTTACGCACACACACACACACACACACAGACATGCAGCACCCTTGCAGAGTCTCTGGAATGCTTCTGACTTCGTGTTCTTTTTACACACACACACACACACACACACACACACACACACACACACATACATGCATCCTTGCAGAATCGCAGGAATTCATCTCACGTCATGGAGTTTATACACATACACATACACACTCAAACTCATTCCCTTGCAAAATCACTTGAGGGTTTCTTACTTCGTGTTCTTTTTACAAACATACTTAAAACACACACAGACACACCCTTGCAGGATCTCTAGAGGGCTTCTGACTTGGTGTCCTTTTTACACACACGCACACAGACACACATACACACACCTGTGCAGAATATTTGGAGGACTTCTAAAATGTCGTTTATAAACACACACATATCCATTGCAGAATCTCTAGAGGGATTCAGACTTCGTGTCCTTTTTACACACACACACACACACACACACATCCTTGCAGGAACTCTACAGCGATTCTAAATTCCTATCCTTTTACACACGCACACACACACTCACACGCTTGCATAATGCCTGCAGGGCTTCTGTCTTCATGTCCTTTTATACACACACACAGACACACAACCTTGCACAATCTCTAGAGTCCTTTTGATTTCTTGTCCTTTTTACACACACACACACACACACACACACACACACACACACACTTCCAGAATCTCTAGAGGGCTTCTGACGTCATGTCCTTGTTAAACACATACACACACACACACACACATCCTTGCAGAATTCCTGGATGGATTCTTACTTTGTGTCCTTTTTAAACACACACACACACACACACACACACCCTTGCAGAATATCTAGAGGGTTTCTGAATGTGTGTCCGTTTCACATACACACACACACACACACACATCCACACCCTTACAGAACCTCTGGACGGCTTCAGACTCCATGTCCTTTTTACACACTCACACACACACACACACACACTTTTTGCAGAATCAATAGTCGGCTTCTGACTTAGTGTCCTTTTTTCACACACGCACACAGACACACACATACACTTTTGCAGAATCAATAGTCGGCTTCTGACTTGGTGTCCTTTTTACACACACGCACACAGACCCATACACACACCTGTGCAGAATCTGTGGAGGACTTCTAACAACATGTCCTTTTTACACACACACACACACACAAAGACATACTCTTGCAGGATCTCTAGATTGCTTCTGACTTGGTGTCCTTTATACACACACACACACATACACCCTTCCAGAACTCTACAAGGATTCTGACTTCATGTCCTTTTTACACACACACACACACACACACACACACACACACACACACACACACACACACACACATGCATCCTTGCAGAATCGCAGGAATTCATCTCACGTCATGTAATTTATACACATACACTCAAACTTATTCCCTTGCAAAATCACTTGAGGGTTTCTTACTTCGTGTTCTTTTTACAAACATACTTAAAACACACACAGACACACCCTTGCAGGATCTCTAGAGGGCTTCTGACTTGGTGTCCTTTTTACACACACGCACACAGACACACATACACACACCTGTGCAGAATCTTTGGAGGACTTCTAAAATGTCGTTTATAAACACACACACACACAAACATCCCTTGCAGAATCTCTAGAGGGATTCAGACTTCGTGTCCTTTTTACACACACACACACACACACACATCCTTGCAGGAACTCTACAGCGATTCTAAATTCCTATCCTTTTACACACGAACACACACACTCACACGCTTGCATAATGCCTGCAGGGCTTCTGTCTTCATGTCCTTTTTATACACACACACAGGCACACAACCTTGCACAATCTCTAGAGTTCTTTTGATTTCTTGTCCTTTATACACACACACACACACTCACACAAACACATCATTCCAGAATCTCTAGAGGGTTTCTGACTTTTTTCTTTACACACACACACACACACACACACACACACCTTTGCAGAAACTATGGAGTGTTTCTGACTTCATGTGTACTTTTTACACACACACACACACACATACAACCTTGCAGAATCTCTGGAGGGCTTCTGATTTTGTGTCCTTTTTACACAAACATACACACATACACACACCCTTGAAGAATCTCTAGAGGGCTTCTGACTTCGTGTCTTTTTACACAAACACACACACACACCACACACACATACACTTTGGTAGAATCTCTGGATGGTGGCTGACTTGCTGTCCTTTTTACACACACACACACACACACACACAAACACTTGAAGAATATCTAGAGGGTTTTTGAATTTGTGTCTGTTTACTCACACACACACACACACACACACTTACAGAACCTCTGGACGGCTTCAGACTCCATGTCCTTTTTACACACACACACACACACACACACACATACACTTTTGCAGAATCAATAGTCGGCTTATGACTTGGTGTCTTTTTTACACACACGCACACAGACACATACACACACCTGTGCAGAATCTGTGGAGGACTTCTAACAACATGTCCTTTTTACACACACACACACACACAAAGACATACTCTTGCAGGATCTCTAGAGTGCTTCTGACTTGGTGTCCTTTATACACACACACACACACATACACCCTTCCAGAACTCTACAAGGATTCTGACTTCATGTCCTTTTTACACACACACACACACACACACACACACACACACAAACTCATTTTCTTGCCAAATCTCTGCAGTCCTTCTGACTTCGTGTCCTTTTTAAACACACACACACACACACATACACTTGTAGAATCTCTGGAGGACTTCTGATTTCATGTCCTTATTGCACACACACTCCCTCACTCTCACTCTGGAGGACTTCTGATTTCATGTCCTTATTACACACACACACACACACACACACACACACACACTCCCTCACTCTCACACTCATACCTTTCCAGAAAACCTAGAGGGCTTCTGATTTCATGTCCTTTTAACACAACATACTCACCCTTGCAGAATCTCTAGAGGGCTTCTGACTTCCTGTACTTTTGACACACACACACACACACAAACACCCTTGTAGAATCTCCAGACATTTTCTGACTTCGTGTTGTTTTCACACATACACACACACACACTCTGGCAGAATCTCTGGAGGGCTTCTAATATGGTTTACTTATTTCAAACACAACAAACACACACACACACACAGACCTTTGCATAATCAATATTGGGCTTCTGACTTCGTGTAATTTTTACCCTCACACACAAACACACACACACACATACAACCTTGCAGAATCTCTGGAGGGCTTCTGACTTTGTGTCCTTTTTACACAAACATACACACATACACACACCCTTGAAGAATCTCTAGTGGGCTTCTGACTTCGTGTCTTTTTACACAAACACACACACACCAAACACACATACACCCTGGTAGAATCTCTGGATGGTGGCTGACTTGCTGTCCTTTTTACACACACACACACACACACAAACACTTGAAGAATATCTAGAGGGTTTCTGAATTTGTGTCTGTTTACACACACACACACACACACACACACACACTTACAGAACCTCTGGATGGCTTCAGACTCCATGTCCTTTTTACACACACACACACTTTTGCAGAATTAATAGTCGGTTTCTGATATGGTATCCTTTTTACACAAACGCACACAGACACATACACACACCTGTGCAGAATCTGTGGAGGACTTCTAACAACATGTCCTTTTTACACACACACACACACACACACACACACACAAAGACATACTCTTGCAGGATCTCTAGAGTGCTTCTGACTTGGTGTCCTTTATACACACACACACACACACATACACCCTTCCAGAACTCTACAATGATTCTGACTTTATGTCCTTTTTACACACACACACACACAAACACACCATTGCAGAATCAATAGAGGTCTTCTGACTTCATGTCCTTTTTACACACACACACACACACACACACCCTTACAGAACCTCTGGAGGGCTTCTGATTTCATGTCCTTTTTACACACACACACACACACACACACTTTTGCAGAATCAATAGTCGTCTTCTGACTTCGTGTCCTTTTTACAAACACACACACACACACACACACACCCTTGCAGAATTTCTAGAGGGCTTCTGAATTTGTGACCTTATTACACACGCACACACTCACACACATAAAACCTTGCAGAATCTCTTGAGAGCTTCATACTTGGTCTC
>NW_027457587.1:440000-447500 GCF_050624435.1 Tenrec ecaudatus | reverse complement strand
CATACACCCTTCCAGAACTCTACAGTGATTCTGACTTTATGTCCTTTTTACACACACACACACACACACACACAAACACACCATTGCAGAATCAATAGAGGTCTTCTGACTTCATGTCCTTTTTACACACACACACACACACACACCCTTACAGAACCTCTGGAGGGCTTCTGATTTCATGTCCTTTTTACACACACACACACACACACACACACACACACTTTTGCAGAATCAATAGTCGGCTTCTGACTTCGTGTCCTTTTTACAAACACACACACACACACACACACCCTTGCAGAATTTCTAGAGGGCTTCTGAATTTGTGACCTTATTACACACGCACACACTCACACACATAAAACCTTGCAGAATCTCTTGAGAGCTTCATACTTGGTCTCCTTTTTACAAACACACACACACACACACATCATGCAGAATCTCTAGATGGCTTCTGACTTCAGGATCTTTTTACACACACACACACACACACCTTTGCAGAAACTATGGAGTGTTTCTGACTTCATGTGTCCTTTTTACACACACTCACACACACACACCCTTGCAGAATCTCTTGAGGTCTTCTGACGTCATGTCCTTGTTACACGCACACACTTGCATAATCTCTGGGGGTCTGACTTCGTGTCCTTTTTACACACACACACTCACACACACACCCTACCTCACACTGATACTCATACCTTTGGAAAATTCCTAGAGGGCTTCTGACTTCCTGTCCTTTTTACACACACACACACAGATACACACACCCTTGCAGAAATTCTATAGGGCTTCGGACTTCGTGTTCTTTTTACGCACGCACACACACACACACACAGACATGCACGCACTCTTGCAGAGTCTCTGGAATGCTTCTGACTTCGTGTTCTTTTTACACACACACACACACACACACATACATGCATCCTTGCAGAATCGCAGGAATTCATCTAACGTCATGTAATTTATACACATACACATACACACTCAAACTCATTCCCTTGCAAAATCACTTGAGGGTTTCTTACTTTGTGTTCTTTTTACAAACATACACACACACACAGACACACCCTTGCAGGATCTCTAGAGGGCTTCTGACTTGGTGTGCTTTTTACACACACGCACACAGACACACATACACACACCTGTGCAGAATCTTTGGAGGACTTCTAAAATGTCGTTTATAAACACACACACACACATCCCTTGCAGAATCTCTAGAGGGATTCAGACTTCGTGTCCTTTTTACACACACACACACACACACACACATCCTTGCAGGAACTCTACAGCGATTCTAAATTCCTATCCTTTTACACACTCACACGCTTGCATAATGCCTGCAGGGCTTCTGTCTTCATGTCCTTTTTATACACACACACAGGCACACAACCTTGCACAATCTCTAGAGTCCTTTTGATTTCTTGTCCTTTTTACACACACACACACACACACACACACCTTTGCAGAAACTATGGAGTGTTTCTGATTTCATGTGTCCTTTTTACACACACACACACACACACATACAACCTTGCAGAATCTCTGGAGGGCTTCTGACTTTGTGTCATTTTTACACAAACATACACACATACACACACCCTTGAAGAATCTCTAGAGGGCTTCTGACTTCGTGTCTTTTTACACAAACACACACACACCACACACACATATACCCTTGTAAAATCTCTGGATGGTGGCTGACTTGCTGTCCTTTTTACACACACACACGCACACACACACACACACACACAAACCCTTGCAGAATATCTAGAGGGTTTCTGAATTTGTGTCTGTTGTACACACACACACACACCCTTACAGAACCTCTGGACGGCTTCAGATTCCATGTCCTTTTTACACACACACACACACACACACACACACACACACACACACACACACTTTTCCAGAATCAATAGTCGGCTTCTGACTTGGTATCCTTTTTACACACACGCAGACAGACACACATACACACACCTGTGCAGAATCTGTGGAGGACTTCTAACAACATGTCCTTTTTACACACACACACACACACACAAAGATATACTCTTGCAGGATCTCTAGAGTGCTTCTGACTTGGTGTCCTTTATACACACACACACATACACCCTTCCAGAACTCTACAAGGATTCTGACTTCATGTCCTTTTTACACACACACACACACACACACACACACACACACAAATTCATTTTCTTGCCAAATCTCTGCAGTCCTTCTGACTTCGTGTCCTTTTTAAACACACACACACCACACACACACTTGTAGAATCTCTGGAGGACTTCTGATTTCATGTCCTTTTTACACACACACACACACACACACACACACACAAAGATATACTCTTGCAGGATCTCTAGAGTGCTTCTGACTTGGTGTCCTTTATACACACACACACATACACCCTTCCAGAACTCTACAAGGATTCTGACTTCATGTCCTTTTTACACACACACACACACACACAAACACACACAAATTCATTTTCTTGCCAAATCTCTGCAGTCCTTCTGACTTCGTGTCCTTTTTAAACACGCACACACACACACACACTTGTAGAATCTCTGGAGGACTTCTGATTTCATGTCCTTATTACACACACACACACACACACACACTCCCTCACTCTCACACTGATACCTTTCCAGAAAACCTAGAGGGCTTCTGATTTCATGTCCTTTTAACACAACACACTCACCCTTGCAGAATCTCTAGAGGGCTTCTGACTTCCTGTACTTTTGACACACACACACACAAACACCCTTGCAGAATCTCCAGACATTTTCTGACTTCGTGTTGTTTTCACACATACACACACACACACTCTGGCAGAATCACTGGAGGGCTTCTAATATGGTTTACTTATTTCAAACACAACAAACACACACACACAGACCTTTGCATAATCAATATTGGGCTTCTGACTTCGTGTAATTTTTACCCTCAAACACAAACACACACACACACATACAACCTTGCAGAATCTCTGGAGGGCTTCTGACTTTGTGTCCTTTTTACACAAACATACACACATACACACACCCTTGAAGAATCTCTAGAGGGCTTCTGACTTCGTGTCTTTTTACACAAACACACACACACCAAACACACATACACCCTGGTAGAATCTCTGGATGGTGGCTGACTTGCTGTCCTTTTTACACACACACACACACACACACACACACAAACACCCTTGCAGAATATCTAGAGGGTTTCTGAATTTGTGTCTGTTTACACACACACACACACACACACACACACCCTTACAGAACCTCTGGACAGCTTCAGACTCCATGTCCTTTTTACACACACACACACACACACACACACACACATACACTTGCAGAATCAATAGTCGGCTTCTGACTTGGTGTCTTTTTTACACACACGCACACAGACACATACACACACCTGTGCAGAATCTGTGGAGGACTTCTAACAACATGTCCTTTTTACACACACACACACACACACACACACACACACACACACACAAAGACATACTCTTGCAGGATCTCTAGAGTGCTTCTGACTTGGTGTCCTTTATACACACACACACACACATACACCCTTCCAGAACTCCACAATGATTCTGATTTCATGTCCTTTTTACACACACACACACACACACACACACAAACACACCATTGCAGAATCAATAGAGGGCTTCTGACTTCATGTCTTTTTTATACACACACACACACACACCCTTACAGAACCTCTGGAGGGCTTCTGATTTCATGTCCTTTTTTCACACACACACACACACACACACACACACACACTTTTGCAGAATCAATAGTCGGTTTCTGACTTCGTGTCCTTTTTACAAACACCCACACACACACACGCCCTTGCAGAAATTCTAGAGGGCTTCTGAATTTGTGACCTTATTACACACGCACACACTCACACACATAAAACCTTGCAGAATCTCTTGAGAGCTTCATACTTGGTCTCCTTTTTACAAACACACACACACATCATGGCAGAATCTCTAGATGGCTTCTGACTTCAGGATCTTTTTACACACACACACACACACACACCTTTGCAGAAACTATGGAGTGTTTCTGACTTCATGTGTCCTTTTTACACACACTCTCACACACACACACACCCTTGCAGAATCTCTTGAGGGCTTCTGACGTCATGTCCTTGTTACACAAACACACACTTGCATAATCTCTGGGGGGTCTGACTTCGTATCCTTTTTACACACACACACTCACACACACACCCTCCCTCACACTGATACTCATACCTTTGTAAAATTCCTAGAGGGCTTCTGACTTCCTTACCTTTTTATACACACACACACACACACACACTCACACACATCCTTGCAGAATTCCTGGATGGATTCTTACTTTGTGTCATTTTTAAACACACACACACACACACACACACACACTCCAAACTCCTTTTCTTGCAAAATCTCTGCAGTCCTTCTGACTTCGTGTCCTTTTTAAACACACACACACACACACATACACTTGTAGAATCTCTGGAGGACTTCTGATTTCATGTCCTTATTACACACACACACACACACACACACTCCCTCACTCTCACTCTGGAGGACTTCTGATTTCATGTCCTTATTACACACACACACACACACACACACTCCCTCACTCTCACACTCATACCTTTCCAGAAAACCTAGAGGGCTTCTGATTTCGTGTCCTTTTAACACAACACACTCACCCTTGCAGAATCTCTAGAGGGCTTCTGACTTCCTGTACTTTTGACACACACAGACACCCTTGCAGAATCTCCAGACATTTTCTGACTTCGTGTTGTTTTCACCCATACACACACACACACACACACACACACTCTGGCAGAATCTCTGGAGGGCTTCTAATATGGTTTACTTATTTCAAACACAACAAACACACACACACAGACCTTTGCATAACCAATATTGGGCCTCTGACTTCGTGTAATTTTTACCCTCACACACAAACACACACACACACATACAACCTTGCAGAATCTCTGGAGGGCTTCTGACTTTGTGTCCTTTTTACACAAACATACACACATACACACACCCTTGAAGAATCTGTAGAGGGCTTCTGACTTCGTGTCTTTTTACACAAACACACACACACCAAACACACATACACCCTGGTAGAATCTCTGGATGGTGGCTGACTTGCTGTCCTTTTTACACACACACACACACACACACACACAAACACCCTTGCAGAATATCTAGAGGGTTTCTGAATTTGTGTCTGTTTACACACACACACACACACACCCTTACAGAACCTCTGGACAGCTTCAGACTCCATGTCCTTTTTACACACACACACACACACACACATACACTTGCAGAATCAATAGTCGGCTTCTGACTTGGTGTCTTTTTTACACACACGCACACAGACACATACACACACCTGTGCAGAATCTGTGGAGGACTTCTAACAACATGTCCTTTTTACACACACACACACACACACACACACACACAAAGACATACTCTTGCAGGATCTCTAGAGTGCTTCTGACTTGGTGTCCTTTATACACACACACACATACACCCTTCCAGAACTCTACAATGATTCTGATTTCATGTCCTTTTTACACACACACACACACACACACACACAAACACACCATTGCAGAATCAATAGAGGGCTTCTGACTTCATGTCTTTTTTATACACACACACACACACCCTTACAGATCCTCTGGAGGGCTTCTGATTTCATGTCCTTTTTTCACACACACACACACACACACACACACACACACACACACTTTTGCAGAATCAATAGTCGGTTTCTGACTTCGTGTCCTTTTTACAAACACCCACACACACACACGCCCTTGCAGAAATTCTAGAGGGCTTCTGAATTTGTGACCTTATTACACACGCACACACTCACACACATAAAACCTTGCAGAATCTCTTGAGAGCTTCATACTTGGTCTCCTTTTTACAAACACACACACACATCATGGCAGAATCTCTAGATGGCTTCTGACTTCAGGATCTTTTTACACACACACACACACACACACCTTTGCAGAAACTATGGAGTGTTTCTGACTTCATGTGTCCTTTTTACACACACTCTCTCACACACACACACCCTTGCAGAATCTCTTGAGGGCTTCTGACGTCATGTCCTTGTTTCACAAACACACACTTGCATAATCTCTGGGGGGTCTGACTTCGTATCCTTTTTACACACACACACTCACACACACACCCTCCCTCACACTGATACTCATACCTTTGTAAAATTCCTAGAGGGCTTCTGACTTCCTTACCTTTTTATACACACACACACACACACACACACACACTCACACACATCCTTGCAGAATTCCTGGATGGATTCTTACTTTGTGTCATTTTTAAACACACACACACACACACTCCAAACTCATTTTCTTGCAAAATCTCTGCAGTCCTTCTGACTTCGTGTCCTTTTTAAACACACACACACACACACACATACACTTGTAGAATCTCTGGAGGACTTCTGATTTCATGTCCTTATTACACACACACACACACACACACTCCCTCACTCTCACTCTGGAGGACTTCTGATTTCATGTCCTTATTACACACACACACACACACACACACACACACTCCCTCACTCTCACACTCATACCTTTCCAGAAAACCTAGAGGGCTTCTGATTTCGTGTCCTTTTAACACAACACACTCACCCTTGCAGAATCTCTAGAGGGCTTCTGACTTCCTGTACTTTTGACACACACAGACACCCTTGCAGAATCTCCAGACATTTTCTGACTTCGTGTTGTTTTCACACATACACACACACACACACACTCTGGCAGAATCTCTGGAGGGCTTCTAATATGGTTTACTTATTTCAAACACAACAAACACACACACACAGACCTTTGCATAATCAATATTGGGCTTCTGACTTCGTGTAATTTTTACCCTCACACACAAACACACACACACACATACAACCTTGCAGAATCTCTGGAGGGCTTCTGACTTTGTGTCCTTTTTACACAAACATACACACATACACACACCCTTGAAGAATCTCTAGAGGGCTTCTGACTTCGTGTCTTTTTACACAAACACACACACACACCAAACACACATACACCCTGGTAGAATCTCTGGATGGTGGCTGACTTGCTGTCCTTTTTACACACACACACACACACACACAAACACTTGAAGAATATCTAGAGGGTTTCTGAATTTATGTCTGTTTACACACACACACACTTACAGAACCTCTGGACGGCTTCAGACTCCATGTCCTTTTTACACACACACACACACACACACACACACACTTTTGCAGAATCAATAGTCGGCTTCTGACTTGGTATCCTTTTTACACACACGCACACAAACACATACACACACCTTTGCAGAATTTGTGGAGGACTTCTAACAACATGTCCTTTTTACACACACAGACACACACACACACACACACAAGACATACTCTTGCAGGATCTCTAGAG
>NW_027457587.1:422500-435000 GCF_050624435.1 Tenrec ecaudatus | reverse complement strand
ACATACTTAAAACACACACAGACACACCCTTGCAGGATCTCTAGAGGGCTTCTGACTTGGTGTCCTTTTTACACACACGCACACAGACACACATACACACACCTGTGCAGAATCTTTGGAGGACTTCTAAAATGTCGTTTATAAACACACACATATCCATTGCAGAATCTCTAGAGGGATTCAGACTTCGTGTCCTTTTTACACACACACACACACACACACACACATCCTTGCAGGAACTCTACAGCGATTCTAAATTCCTATCCTTTTACACACGCACACACACACTCACACGCTTGCATAATGCCTGCAGGGCTTCTGTCTTCATGTCCTTTTATACACACACACAGACACACAACCTTGCACAATCTCTAGAGTCCTTTTGATTTCTTGTCCTTTTTACACACACACACACACACACACACACACACACACACACACACACTTCCAGAATCTCTAGAGGGCTTCTGACGTCATGTCCTTGTTAAACACATACACACACACACACACACACATCCTTGCAGAATTCCTGGATGGATTCTTACTTTGTGTCCTTTTTAAACACACACACACACACACACACACACCCTTGCAGAATATCTAGAGGGTTTCTGAATGTGTGTCCGTTTCACATACACACACACACACACACACACACACATCCACACCCTTACAGAACCTCTGGACGGCTTCAGACTCCATGTCCTTTTTACACACTCACACACACACACACACACACACTTTTTGCAGAATCAATAGTCGGCTTCTGACTTAGTGTCCTTTTTTCACAGACGCACACAGACACACACATACACTTTTGCAGAATCAATAGTCGGCTTCTGACTTGGTGTCCTTTTTACACACACGCACACAGACCCATACACACACCTGTGCAGAATCTGTGGAGGACTTCTAACAACATGTCCTTTTTACACACACACACACACACAAAGACATACTCTTGCAGGATCTCTAGATTGCTTCTGACTTGGTGTCCTTTATACACACACACACACATACACCCTTCCAGAACTCTACAAGGATTCTGACTTCATGTCCTTTTTACACACACACACACACACACACACACACACACACACATGCATCCTTGCAGAATCGCAGGAATTCATCTCACGTCATGTAATTTATACACATACACTCAAACTTATTCCCTTGCAAAATCACTTGAGGGTTTCTTACTTCGTGTTCTTTTTACAAACATACTTAAAACACACACAGACACACCCTTGCAGGATCTCTAGAGGGCTTCTGACTTGGTGTCCTTTTTACACACACGCACACAGACACACATACACACACCTGTGCAGAATCTTTGGAGGACTTCTAAAATGTCGTTTATAAACACACACACACACACACATCCCTTGCAGAATCTCTAGAGGGATTCAGACTTCGTGTCCTTTTTACACACACACACACACACACACACACATCCTTGCAGGAACTCTACAGCGATTCTAAATTCCTATCCTTTTACACACGAACACACACACTCACACGCTTGCATAATGCCTGCAGGGCTTCTGTCTTCATGTCCTTTTTATACACACACACAGACACACAACCTTGCACAATCTCTAGAGTTCTTTTGATTTCTTGTCCTTTATACACACACACACACACTCACACAAACACATCATTCCAGAATCTCTAGAGGGTTTCTGACTTTTTTCTTTACACACACACACACACACACACACACCTTTGCAGAAACTATGGAGTGTTTCTGACTTCATGTGTACTTTTTACACACACACACACACACACATACAACCTTGCAGAATCTCTGGAGGGCTTCTGATTTTGTGTCCTTTTTACACAAACATACACACATACACACACCCTTGAAGAATCTCTAGAGGGCTTCTGACTTCGTGTCTTTTTACACAAACACACACACACACCACACACACATACACTTTGGTAGAATCTCTGGATGGTGGCTGACTTGCTGTCCTTTTTACACACACACACACACAAACACTTGAAGAATATCTAGAGGGTTTTTGAATTTGTGTCTGTTTACTCACACACACACACACACACACACTTACAGAACCTCTGGACGGCTTCAGACTCCATGTCCTTTTTACACACACACACACACACACACACACACACACACATACACTTTTGCAGAATCAATAGTCGGCTTATGACTTGGTGTCTTTTTTACACACACGCACACAGACACATGCACACACCTGTGCAGAATCTGTGGAGGACTTCTAACAACATGTCCTTTTTACACACACACACACACACACAAAGACATACTCTTGCAGGATCTCTAGAGTGCTTCTGACTTGGTGTCCTTTATACACACACACACACACATACACCCTTCCAGAACTCTACAAGGATTCTGACTTCATGTCCTTTTTACACACACACACACACACACACACACACAAACTCATTTTCTTGCCAAATCTCTGCAGTCCTTCTGACTTCGTGTCCTTTTTAAACACACACACACACACACATACACTTGTAGAATCTCTGGAGGACTTCTGATTTCATGTCCTTATTGCACACACACTCCCTCACTCTCACTCTGGAGGACTTCTGATTTCATGTCCTTATTACACACACACACACACACACACACACACACTCCCTCACTCTCACACTCATACCTTTCCAGAAAACCTAGAGGGCTTCTGATTTCATGTCCTTTTAACACAACATACTCACCCTTGCAGAATCTCTAGAGGGCTTCTGACTTCCTGTACTTTTGACACACACACACACACACAAACACCCTTGTAGAATCTCCAGACATTTTCTGACTTCGTGTTGTTTTCACACATACACACACACACACTCTGGCAGAATCTCTGGAGGGCTTCTAATATGGTTTACTTATTTCAAACACAACAAACACACACACACACACAGACCTTTGCATAATCAATATTGGGCTTCTGACTTCGTGTAATTTTTACCCTCACACACAAACACACACACACACATACAACCTTGCAGAATCTCTGGAGGGCTTCTGACTTTGTGTCCTTTTTACACAAACATACACACATACACACACCCTTGAAGAATCTCTAGTGGGCTTCTGACTTCGTGTCTTTTTACACAAACACACACACACCACACACAAATACACCCTGGTAGAATCTCTGGATGGTGGCTGACTTGCTGTCCTTTTTACACACACACACACACACACAAACACTTGAAGAATATCTAGAGGGTTTCTGAATTTGTGTCTGTTTACACACACACACACACACACACACACTTACAGAACCTCTGGATGGCTTCAGACTCCATGTCCTTTTTACACACACACACTTTTGCAGAATTAATAGTCGGTTTCTGATATGGTATCCTTTTTACACAAACGCACACAGACACATACACACACCTGTGCAGAATCTGTGGAGGACTTCTAACAACATGTCCTTTTTACACACACACACACACACACACACACACACACACACACACACACAAAGACATACTCTTGCAGGATCTCTAGAGTGCTTCTGACTTGGTGTCCTTTATACACACACACACACACACATACACCCTTCCAGAACTCTACAATGATTCTGACTTTATGTCCTTTTTACACACACACACACACAAACACACCATTGCAGAATCAATAGAGGTCTTCTGACTTCATGTCCTTTTTACACACACACACACACACACACACCCTTACAGAACCTCTGGAGGGCTTCTGATTTCATGTCCTTTTTACACACACACACACACACACACACACTTTTGCAGAATCAATAGTCGTCTTCTGACTTCGTGTCCTTTTTACAAACACACACACACACACACACACACACCCTTGCAGAATTTCTAGAGGGCTTCTGAATTTGTGACCTTATTACACACGCACACACTCACACACATAAAACCTTGCAGAATCTCTTGAGAGCTTCATACTTGGTCTCCTTTTTACAAACACACACACACACATCATGCAGAATCTCTAGATGGCTTCTGACTTCAGGATCTTTTTACACACACACACACACACCTTTGCAGAAACTATGGAGTGTTTCTGACTTCATGTGTCCTTTTTACACACACTCACACACACACACACCCTTGCAGAATCTCTTGAGGTCTTCTGACGTCATGTCCTTGTTACACGCACACACTTGCATAATCTCTGGGGGTCTGACTTCGTGTCCTTTTTACACACACACTCACACACACACCCTTCCTCACACTGATACTCATACCTTTGGAAAATTCCTAGAGGGCTTCTGACTTCCTGTCCTTTTTACACACACACACACACACACACACACATATCCTTGCAGAATTCCTGGATGGCTTCTTACTTTGTGTCCTTTTTAAACACACACACACACACACACAGATACACACACCCTTGCAGAAATTCTAGAGGGCTTCGGACTTCGTGTTCTTTTTACGCACGCACACACACACACACACACACACAGACATGCATGCACCCTTGCAGAGTCTCTGGAATGCTTCTGACTTCGTGTTCTTTTTACACACACACACACACACACACACACACATACATGCATCCTTGCAGAATCGCAGGAATTCATCTAACGTCATGTAATTTATACACATACACATACACACTCAAACTCATTCCCTTGCAAAATCACTTGAGGGTTTCTTACTTTGTGTTCTTTTTACAAACATACACACACACACAGACACACCCTTGCAGGATCTCTAGAGGGCTTCTGACTTGGTGTCCTTTTTACACACACGCACACAGACACACATACACACACCTGTTCAGAATCTTTGGAGGACTTCTAAAATGTCGTTTATAAACACACACACACACACACATCCCTTGCAGAAACTCTAGAGGGATTCAGACTTCGTGTCCTTTTTACACACACACACACACACACACACACATCCTTGCAGGAACTCTACAGCGATTCTAAATTCCTATCCTTTTACACACGCACACACACACTCACACGCTTGCATAATGCCTGCAGGGCTTCTGTCTTCATGTCCTTTTTATACACACACACAGACACACAACCTTGCACAATCTCTAGAGTCCTTTTGATTTCTGGTCCTTTTTACACACACACACACACACACACACACCTTTGCAGAAACTATGGAGTGTTTCTGATTTCATGTGTCCTTTTTACACACACACACACACACACACACACATACAACCTTGCAGAATCTCTGGAGGGCTTCTGACTTTGTGTCATTTTTACACAAACATACACACATACACACACCCTTGAAGAATCTCTAGAGGGCTTCTGACTTCGTGTCTTTTTACACAAACACACACACACCACACACACATACACCCTTGTAGAATCTCTGGATGGTGGCTGACTTGCTGTCCTTTTTACACACACACACACACACACACACACACACACACACAAACCCTTGCAGAATATCTAGAGGGTTTCTGAATTTGTGTCTGTTGTACACACACACACACACACACACCCTTACAGAACCTCTGGACGGCTTCAGATTCCATGTCCTTTTTACACACACACACACACACACACACACACACACTTTTGCAGAATCAATAGTCGGCTTCTGACTTGGTATCCTTTTTACACACACACACAGACAGACACACATACACACACCTGTGCAGAATCTGTGGAGGACTTCTAACAACATGTCCTTTTTACACACACACACACACACACACACTCAAAGATATACTCTTGCAGGATCTCTAGAGTGCTTCTGACTTGGTGTCCTTTATACACACACACACATACACCCTTCCAGAACTCTACAAGGATTCTGACTTCATGTCCTTTTTACACACACACACACACACACACACACAAATTCATTTTCTTGCCAAATCTCTGCAGTCCTTCTGACTTCGTGTCCTTTTTAAACACACACACACACACACACACACACTTGTAGAATCTCTGGAGGACTTCTGATTTCATGTCCTTTTTACACACACACACACACACTCCCTCACTCTCACACTGATACCTTTCCAGAAAACCTAGAGGGCTTCTGATTTCATGTCCTTTTAACACAACACACTCACCCTTGCAGAATCTCTAGAGAGCTTCTGACTTCCTGTACTTTTGACACACACACACACAAACACCCTTGCAGAATCTCCAGACATTTTCTGACTTCGTGTTGTTTTCACACATACACACACACACACTCTGGTAGAATCTCTGGAGGGCTTCTAATATGGTTTACTTATTTCAAACACAACAAACACACACACACACACACAGACCTTTGCATAATCCATATTGGGCTTCTGACATCGTGTAATTTTTACCCTCACACACAAACGCACACACACACATACACACACACATACAACCTTGCAGAATCTCTGGAGGGCTCCTGACTTTGTGTCCTTTTTACACAAACATACACACATACACACACCCTTGAAGAATCTCTAGAGGGCTTCTGACTTCGTGTCTTTTTACACAAACACACACACAGCAAACACACATACACCCTGGTAGAATCTCTGGATGGTGGCTGACTTGCTGTCCTTTTTACACACACACACACACACACAAACACCCTTGCAGAATATCTAGAGGGTTTCTGAATTTGTGTCTGTTTACACACACACACACACACACACACCCTTACAGAACCTCTGGACAGCTTCAGACTCCATGTCCTTTTTACACACACACACACACACACACACACACTTGCAGAATCAATAGTCGGCTTCTGACTTGGTGTCTTTTTTACACACACGCACACAGACACATACACACACCTGTGCAGAATCTGTGGAGGACTTCTAACAACATGTCCTTTTTACACACACACACACACACACACACACACACAAAGACATACTCTTGCAGGATCTCTAGAGTGCTTCTGACTTGGTGTCCTTTATACACACACACACATACACCCTTCCAGAACTCTACAATGATTCTGATTTCATGTCCTTTTTACACACACACACACACACACACACAAACACACCATTGCAGAATCAATAGAGGGCTTCTGACTTCATGTCTTTTTTATACACACACACACACACCCTTACAGAACCTCTGGAGGGCTTCTGATTTCATGTCCTTTTTTCACACACACACACACACACACACACACTTTTGCAGAATCAATAGTCGGTTTCTGACTTTGTGTCCTTTTTACAAACACCCACACACACACATGCCCTTGCAGAAATTCTAGAGGGCTTCTGAATTTGTGACCTTATTACACACGCACACACTCACACACATAAAACCTTGCAGAATCTCTTGAGAGCTTCATACTTGGTCTCCTTTTTACAAACACACACACACACCATGGCAGAATCTCTAGATGGCTTCTGACTTCAGGATCTTTTTACACACACACACACACACACACACACACACACACCTTTGCAGAAACTATGGAGTGTTTCTGACTTCATGTGTCCTTTTTACACACACTCTCACACACACACACACCCTTGCAGAATCTCTTGAGGGCTTCTGACGTCATGTCCTTGTTACACAAACACACACTTGCATAATCTCTGGGGGGTCTGACTTCGTATGCTTTTTACACACACGCACTCACACACACACCCTCCCTCAACTGATACTCATACCTTTGTAAAATTCCTAGAGGGCTTCTGACTTCCGTACCTTTTTATACACACACACACACACACACACACTCACACACATCCTTGCAGAATTCCTGGATGGATTCTAACTTTGTGTCATTTTTAAACACACACACACACACACACACACACACACTCCAAACTCATTTTCTTGCAAAATCTCTGCAGTCCTTCTGACTTCGTGTCCTTTTTAAACACACACACACACACACACACACACATACACTTGTAGAATCTCTGGAGGACTTCTGATTTCATGTCCTTATTACACACACACACACACACTCCCTCACTCTCACTCTGGAGGACTTCTGATTTCATGTCCTTATTACACACACACACACACACACACACTCCCTCACTCTCACACTCATACCTTTCCAGAAAACCTAGAGGGCTTCTGATTTCGTGTCCTTTTAACACAACACACTCACCCTTGCAGAATCTCTAGAGGGCTTCTGACTTCCTGTACTTTTGACACACACAGACACCCTTGCAGAATCTCCAGACATTTTCTGACTTCGTGTTGTTTTCACACATACACACACACACACACACACTCTGGCAGAATCTCTGGAGGGCTTCTAATATGGTTTACTTATTTCAAACACAACAAACACACACACACAGACCTTTGCATAATCAATATTGGGCTTCTGACTTCGTGTAATTTTTACCCTCACACACAAACACACACACACACATACAACCTTGCAGAATCTCTGGAGGGCTTCTGACTTTGTGTCCTTTTTACACAAACATACACACATACACACACCCTTGAAGAATCTCTAGATGGCTTCTGACTTCGTGTAATTTTACACAAACACACACACACACCAAACACACATACACCCTGGTAGAATCTCTGGATGGTGGCTGACTTGCTGTCCTTTTTACACACACACACACACACACAAACACTTGAAGAATATCTAGAGGGTTTCTGAATTTGTGTCTGTTTACACACACACACACACACTTACAGAACCTCTGGACGGCTTCAGACTCCATGTCCTTTTTACACACACACACACACACACACACACACACTTTTGCAGAATCAATAGTCGGCTTCTGACTTGGTATCCTTTTTACACACACGCACACAAACACATACACACACCTTTGCAGAATTTGTGGAGGACTTCTAACAACATGTCCTTTTTACACACACACACACACACACACACAAGACATACTCTTGCAGGATCTCTAGAGTGCTTCTGACTTGGTGTCCTTTATACACACACACACACATACACCCTTCCAGAACTCTACAAGGGTTCTGACTTCATGTCCTTTTTACACACACACACACACACACACCCTTACAGAACCTCTGGAGGGCTTCTGATTTCATGTCCTTTTTACACACACACACACACACACAAACACACACTTTTGCAGAATCAATAGTCGGCTTCTGACTTCGTGTCCTTTTTACAAATACCCACAACGTCCTTGCAGAATTTCTAGAGGGCTTCTGAATTTGTGACCTTATTACACACGCACACACTCACACACATAAAACCTTGCAGAATCTCTTGAGAGCTTCATACTTGGTCTCCTTTTTACAAATACACACACACACACACATCATGGCAGAATCTCTAGATGGCTTCTGACTTCAGGATCTTTTTACACACACACCTTTGCAGAAACTATGGAGTGTTTCTGACTTCATGTGTCCTTTTTACACACACTCTCACACACACACACCCTTGCAGAATCTCTTGAGGGCTTCTGACGTCATGTCCTTGTTACACACACATACACACACGCACTTGCATAATCTGTGGGGGTCTGACTTCGTGTCCTTTTTACATACACACACACTCACACACACCCTCCCTCACACTGATACTCATACCTTTGGAAAATTCCTAGAGGGCTTCTGACTTCCTTACCTTTTTACACACACACACACATCCTTGCAGAATTCCTGGATGGATTCTTACTTTGTGTCATTTTTAAACACACACACACACACACACACTCCAAACTCATTTTCTTGCCAAATCTCTGCAGTCCTTCTGACTTCGTGTCCTTTTTAAACACACACACACACACACACACACACACACATACACTTGTAGAATCTCTGGAGGACTTCTGATTTCATGTCCTTATTACACACACACACACACACACACACTCCCTCACTCTCACACTCATACCTTTCCAGAAAACCTAGAGGGCTTCTGATTTTGTGTCCTTTTAACACAACACACTCACCCTTGCAGAATCTCTAGAGGGCTTCTGACTTCCTGTACTTTTGACACACACACACACAAACACCCTTGCAGAATCTCCAGACATTTTCTGACTTCGTGTTGTTTTCACACATACACACACACACACTCTGGCAGAATCTCTGGAGGGCTTCTAATATGGTTTACTTATTTTAAACACAACAAACACACACACACAGACCTTTGCATAATCAATATTGGGCTTCTGACTTCGTGTAATTTTTACCCTCACACACAAACACACACACACACATACAACCTTGCAGAATCTCTGGAGGGCTTCTGACTTTGTGTCCTTTTTACACAAACATACACACACACACACCCTTGAATAATCTCTAGAGGGCTTCTGACTTCGTGTCTTTTTACACAAACACACACACACCACACACAAATACACCCTGGTAGAATCTCTGGATGGTGGCTGACTTGCTGTCCTTTTTACACACACACACACACACAAACACACACACAAACACTTGAAGAATATCTAGAGGGTTTCTGAATTTGTGTCTGTTTACACACACACACACACACACACACACACACCCTTACAGAACCTCTGGACGGCTTCAGACTCCATGTCCTTTTTACACACACACACACACACACACATACAGTTTTGCAGAATCAATAGTCGGCTTCTGACTTGGTGTCCTTTTTACACACACGCACACAGACACACACACACACCTGTGCAGAATCTGTGGAGGACTTCTAACAACATGTCCTTTTTGCACACACACACACACACACACACACACACACACACACAAAGACATACTCTTGCAGGATCTCTAGAGTGCTTCTGACTTCGTGTCCTTTATACACACACACACACATACACCCTTCCAGAACTCTACAAGGATTCTGACTTCATGTCCTTTTTACACACACACACACACACACACACACACACAAACACACCATTGCAGAATCAATAGAGGGCTTCTGACTTCATGTCCTTTTTACACACACACACACACACACCCTTACAGAACCCTAGAGGGCTTCTGATTTCATGTCCTTTTTACACACACACACACACACACACACACACTTTTGCAGAATCAATAGTCGGCTTCTGACTTTGTGTCCTTTTTACAAACACCCCCCCACACACACGCCCTTGCAGAATTTCTAGAGGGCTTCTGACTTTGTGACCTTATTACACACGCACACACTCACACACATAAAACCTTGCAGAATCTCTTGAGAGCTTCATACTTGGTCTCCTTTTTACAAACACACACACACATCATGGCAGAATTTCTAGATGGCGTCTGACTTCAGGATCTTTTTACACACACACACACACACACCTTTGCAGAAACTATGGAGTGTTTCTGACTTCATGTGTCCTTTTTACACACACTCACACACACACACACCCTTGCAGAATCTCTTGAGGGCTTCTGACGTCATGTCCTTGTTACACACACACACACACACACTTGCATAATATCTGGGGGTCTGACTTCGTGTCCTTTTTACACACACACACACACACACACACTCACACACACACCCTCCCTCACACTGATCCTCATACCTTTGGAAAATTCCTAGAGGGCTTCTGACTTCCTTACCTTTTTACACAAACACACACACACACACACATCCTTACAGAATTCCTGGATGGATTCTTACTTTGTGTCATTTTTAAACACACACACACACACACACACACACACACACACACACCCCAAACTCATTTTCTTGCCAAATCTCTGCAGTCCTTCTGACTTCGTGTCCTTTTTAAACACGCACACACACACACACACACACACACACATACTCTTGTAGAATCTCTGGAGGACTTCTGATTTCATGTCCTTATTACACACACACACACACACACACACTCCCTCACTCACACTCATACCTTTCCAGAAAACCTAGAGGGCTTCTGATTTCGTGTCCTTTTAACACAACACACTCACCCTTGCAGAATCTCTAGAGGGCTTCTGACTTCCTGTACTTTTGACACACACACACACAAACACCCTTGCAGAATCTCCAGACATTTTCTGACTTCGTGTTGTTTTCACACATACACACACACACTCTGGCAGAATCTCTGGAGGGCTTCTAATATGGTTTACTTATTTCAAACACAACAAACACACACACACAGACCTTTGCATAACCAATATTGGGCTTCTGACTTCGTGTAATTTTTACCCTCACACACAAACACACACACACACATACAACCTTGCAGAATCTCTGGAGGGCTTCTGACTTTGTGTCCTTTTTACACAAACATACATACATACACACACCCTTGAAGAATCTCTAGAGGGCTTCTGACTTCGTGTCTTTTTACACAAACACACACACACCACACACAAATACACACTGGTAGAATCTCTGGATGGTGGCTGACTTGCTGTCCTTTTTAAACACACACACACACACACACACAAACACTTGAAGAATATCTAGAGGGTTTCTGAATTTGTGTCTGTTTACACACACACACACACACACACACCCTTACAGAACCTCTGGACGGCTTCAGTCTCCATGTCCTTTTTACACACACACACACACACACACACACACACACACACACACACACTTTTGCAGAATCAATAGTCGGC
>NW_027457587.1:370000-417500 GCF_050624435.1 Tenrec ecaudatus | reverse complement strand
CAACTCCATCCACCCTCACCCTCCTAGATCCTAATCATAGGCTGCATGGAAATGCTCCCTGCCACTTCAAAGACTGTAAGTCCATGGGAGCAGAAAGCCTTCTCTTTCTCCCTTGGAGTGGTGGCTGGTGAGTTCAAACTGCTCACCTTCTGGGTAACATAACCCACAGACCAGCTCCCCCTGAGCTCAGTTAGGTTTGCCACACAGCACACATTGTTGGGAACCTTCTGAAGTAGCTGTGCCATGTGCAGGTTGGGGGATTTCGCACAAGATGCAGAATTCCACCCTCTCTTGGAAAAAATAATTTTTGCAATAGCCTTGTATTCTCTTCTGGATCTGAGTAGCAGCTACTCTCATGCAGTCCTAGCACATACATGCTAGGTCTTACGCCGAGTCTGCTCCATGCTTTCCTGTGTCCTATGTGGCGCTGTAGGCACCCAAGGCATGGACTCTGCAGCCTGGGTTCAAATCTCTCCTTTCCACTTCCTCACTGTGTGGTCATAGGCTCATGACTTTATCATCCTGTGCCACTGATTTTTCATCTGTAAAATGAGGCAAGAATAGAGTCCACACATAGGCTTCTTAAGTGAAATAATTGAATTATTATATACAAAAAGCTTAGAACATTGCTCGGCATCTTGCAAATACTGTTAGGTAGCTTAGCATAGGGAGTGGGTCATCCATTACATATGCTCAGGTTCAAACTTCCGGCCAGGAAGGGGTGGTACACCTAGGTGGGTGTTACACCTGGATTGGCCCATCTGAGCCAGGTGAATTCAATCCAGCCAATGGGGTTGACCAGGACCATCAACCATGCCTCCCTGTGGAGGAATTGAAAAGGCAGGATCTTGACCTCTCCGATGTCTCCCTTCCCCCACTTTTCTGTTGTCCGTTCCCCAGGGAGGAGGTCACATGTAGATACTTGTAATCGGTTTCCTCTTTCCAATCCACCCTCCCTCTACCCTCCCACTATCACCACTCACAAATTATCAAGGTTTCTTGAGGGATGGGGGAGTGGGGAGGAAGGGGTAAAAATGATGACTCGATTGATGCCAGGGGCTTAAGTGGAGGCAAATGTTTTGAGAATAATGAGGGCAGTGAGTGTACAATGTGCTTTACACAATTGATGTATGTATGGATTGTGATAAGAATTGTATGAGCCCCTAATAAAACGATTTAAGAAAAGAAAGAAAAGGCAGGATCCTGGAGCCCACGTAGTGACTTTCTCTCCAGCAGCTTCTAGGCAAGCTGTGCAGGGGTGAGGGGCCCTGAGGTGCCTGTGTAAACCTGAAACTTCTTCTCTCAAAAAACTCACTTGGATCACAATCCAGGCTGCGGAGTGAATTCTTTCTCACGCGAAGCCAAGGACTGAGGTATATTTCTCCCACGAGTGATCTAACAATAGTATCTCTTATTATATCATTAGGAGCCCTGGTGGTGTAGTGGACTATGCATTAACCTGCTAATCGCAAGGTCAGGGGTTTGAACTGACTAGCCCCTCCGTGGGAGAAATATGAGGTTGTCTATTTCTGTAAGGCAATGGTTCTCAACCTTCTGAATGCCGCCACCCTTTAATACAGTTCATGTTGTGGTCACCTGCAACCATAAAATTATTTTCATTGCTACTTTATAACTGTAATTTTGCTATCGTTATGAATTGGATGACCCCTGTTAAAGGGTTATTTGATCCCCAAAGGGGTCGCGACCCACAGGTTGCGACCCCTGCTGTAAGGATTTAAAGTCTCAAAACCCCAAAGGGGCAGATCTTTGTCCTATTGGGAGTCAATAAAATGGTAGTTAGGTTTTTTTCTGCATCAGTATCAGATTCTGGTGGCAATCTCAGTCATCCTGCATTGTGGTCTGGTTTGAACTCCGGAAATGACTGCCCTGGTTTGAGGTGAGGGCCACGGTGCTTCAGTGGTAGACCTCTCATCGACTTTCACCGGGAAGACCCGGGTTTGATTTGCAGCCAATGTGCCCCAGACTGTCAGTGAAGGTTTGTGTGTTGCTATGACACTGAGCAGGCTTCAGTGGTGTTTCCAGACTGAAACAGAATAATGAAGAAAGACCTGATCATCCCCATCCACACATTGACCTATGGCCCACCACTGTTGGCTTCCTCTCCCAGTCCTGGTGGTAGCACAGATAGGCACAGTTTGCTCCACTGCCCATGAGGTGCCCATGAGAGGCTGACGCGACAACCACAGTCAAGATCAACAGCTTAAACTCCATTCTGGGTCTATGGAAACAAGAACAACCTTCTGAATTGAGGTCGCATTGCTATTTGGGACTGGGAGGATGCCTTTGTGATATGGATTGCACTCTGGATCCTAAGGGGGACTTTAAAACACAGTCACATAGCAGCTCTGGAAATTGCCATAGTGAGAAGGCAGGTTTAAAAAAAAAAAAAAAAAAAAAGCTTTTACTGGCTTGCTCAAAGGAGGCTGCGGGTAGATTGGGGGGTGGAAAACTCCTCTGGAAATGGAAAATTTTTTATCCTTACATATGCATCATTTCTTCTGGTCCTGAAAGAAAACACAAAGCAGACGAGAGGAGGAAACGGAGACTGGCAGTCATCTTGTTGGTATTCCCACACCACCCCCTCCTTAAGCGCTTGCTGCCATCTCATCCAACTCCACTCAGTGTATTTTCACCCGGCAATGATGCAGAAATGTCTGCGTACTCCAGTTTTATTGTAGTCGGGCAGCGTTTATGGCTTTGACGTTCAACTGAGCATGGCAGGACGTCTAGAAGCAATTATAACCAGCATCTGCTCTGTCTGTGCGATGGGCAGGCAGTGACGGATTCCCAGCCTCCGGAACACTAGTGTTCCCTCCCAGCTCAGGATAATGACGGTGACACTCGGCCCCCTTGTTGTCTGGGGAGCTCAAGGAGCTCTCCTCTGAAACCTCAACTTATGGGCATTTCTTTGAGTGAAGACATCAAATTAGTGACTGGAAAGGAAGGCGTAGGAGATGATTATTGGCCACAAGACAAGCCTCAACCGCCTCCAGAGAGCATGTCTCCTAAGTGCAAAGTGTGG
This sequence comes from Tenrec ecaudatus, assembly GCF_050624435.1. NCBI lineage: Eukaryota > Metazoa > Chordata > Mammalia > Afrosoricida > Tenrecidae > Tenrec > Tenrec ecaudatus. Next base: position 414,457 of record NW_027457587.1, on the reverse strand, counting down.
AGAGGGAGGAAACAATTGATCACAAATGGAATAGACTCTGAGTCTCGCCACACAATGTGTGTGTGTGGTCACTGAGGCGGCAACATTATGACTGGGGATGGATACGGTTTGTGCAGCCGTGATTGCCATCCAGAATGTGGCATGCTATTGTGAAAAATGATTTTTTATTCTGAGCAAATCTCTGCTTCCACTTGCTTTAATGCTTCGCCGGAGAGCAGGGGACTCTGGGAGGGGTGGGTGGCGCACAGGGCTGGGCTGACCTCAGGAACTCATGTGTAAAGGGCTTTTTCTCACTTGGAAGCAGGCTGTTCTTTCTGGTAAAGCTTGTTTGTGAACCTTGCCACATCTGCGTCCGAAGAGGGAACTGAAGGTGACAAATGCCACGAGGAGCCCCGGGCACATCTTGTTTCATTTGAATCCCAGTTTTACCTTTCCTCCTTTCTGGGTTCTGAAGCATCAGATGGGTGCCAAACGCTTCCACGGACAACTAAAGCTGAACAAGGTGGAGGCAGATGAAGAGCAACGGGAGGTTGGTGTTTGGGAGACTGAATACTTGGGCTTCCTAGGCCAGTCCAGTTGGTGGTTAGAGCCCTGTTTCAGATTCCACTGTAATCTCCTAGTGTCCAAGGACCAAGTGGCTCCTAAGTCCAGAATTTCTGTTACATGTGTCACCAAGGAGGAGTTGGGCTAAAATGCATTGAAGAATAAAGCAGGAGCTTGGCTTATGAATCCACTCTCTGATTCTGAAATTTCAAAGGCTCCGTGCACAGACATTTCAACACTGAAAGCACAGCAGGGAAAACCAAAGACTTGGGCTTCCTCCTTGTCCCTCTTTTCGGGCTTTTACGGTTTTCCAAGGCGCCTCCCTGAGCCGAGTGTTGTATAGGTCAGGTTTAAAGATGTCCTAGTTCCGAGGGACTTGCTGTTCTGCTTTCTTTTTCAGGGAGACCTGGTTTCTTGTCTTGTGGCCAAACACAGAGCACAGATGTCTGTGGGCCTCCTCCCTTTCCCCTGACCTTTGCTCTCTTCTCTGGATACACTACTGACCTGTTCTCCCTTACAAGATCTGAACTGCTCACAAACTTCGATGAATTCTCATCCTAGCAAGAAGCATCTGAGCATCTTATTAGAGCCTGTATGAGTTCTGTTCTGGATGCTTATTTGTGCAACTTCAGGGTCTGGCATGGAAACATTCCATGTCCACAGACCCGCACAAATAATATAAACTCCAACAGTAGTTTAAGGTTTAAGGTGGTAACAGGGAACGCTGGGGCCTGTGGCTCCTGGTGAACCTCACAGGCTGTCTAAAGGGGCTACTTCCATCTCAATGTAACCATACAGGAATGTAGACCTGTTAGGTAGCAAGACAAGGGGTTGTTCCTCTCCATGCTTAGGGGGCCCCCTACAGGAGGTTGGAAGCCAATGCAGGCTAAAGGGCATGCACCAATTCAAGGCCAAGCCAGGAGAGCTTAATTGACGCCTCACAGCTGAAAGCCCTTAAAAGGCTGGAACCTTCCCTTCAGCTGCTTCTCTGCCTTCCGCTCAGCAGGGCTGGGTGTGCAGTGTCATAAGGGTGCCCGTGTTCAGTTAACTGTAACGCCGGAACCTTCTTCTCTCCTGTATATAAACCCACTCGGATCACCAACCAGGCTTTGGTGTGAATTTCTTTCTAGTGTGTAGCCAAGGACCGAGACATTTCCCACCCGAGAAACCTACAGACCCAGACTTACAATAAACCCATATGTGTGTGTGTGTGTGTGTGTGTGTGTGATACACACACACACACACACACACACACACATATGGCAAGAGGTGAACAGGTCTAGCCAGCAATGGTGAAGAGGGCCCTGGGATTGAGATTGAGAACGATTCTGAAGTAGAATCCATAACCCTTAGAAATGTATTGGCCTGCTATACCAATCCAATTACCCTCAACCTTCTTCAAAGAATTGGAAAAACTGACCACCAACTTCATATGGAGAGGGAAGAAACCCAGAATTAGCAGAGAACTCCTCAAGAAGAAGGACACAATTGGAGGACTCGCCCTACCTGATTTCAATGCCTACTACACAGCTACAGTGGTCAAAACAGCATGGTACTGGCACAATGATAGACACTCAGACCAGTGGAAAAGAATAGAAAGCCCAGGAGTAAAATCATCAGCATATAGACAACTGATCTTCGACAAGGGTCCCAAAAATGTCAAGTGGGAAGCAGATGCCCTCTTTAATAAGTGGTGCTGGAAACAATGGATATCCACATGTAGAAAGTTGAAATAAGACGTCTACCTCACCCCATGCACAAGAATACACTCAAGGTGGATCACAGATCTAGAAGTCAAACCCCAAACCATCAGGACCATTAAGGAGGGAATCGGGACTAATCTCAGCGTACTGGCCCAGGGAGCACATAGGCTCACTGCAACAGGGAAGGGGACACACACAGGTGAATTGGAAATCGACAAATGGGATCTAATAAGAATAAAATGCATGTGCACCTCGAAAGACTTTGCCAAGAGGGTGACAAGGCAACCCACAGACTGGGAGAAGATTTTTAGTAATGACACATCAGACAAAGGGCTCATTACTAAAATCTACAACACCATCGTGACCTGCAAAAAGAGGAAAACAGTTAACCCCCTAAGGAAGTGGGCAAAAGAAATGAGAAGAACTTTCACTAGAGAGGAGATCAATATGGCCAATAAACATATGAGAAAGTGCTCGAAGTCCCTTGCCATAAGAGAAATGCAAATCAAAACAACCATGAGATACCACCTAACACCCCTGAGGCTAGCCCAGATCAGTAAATCAGAGAGCAACAAGTGTTGGAGGGGCTGTGGTGAAGTAGGAACCCTCCTCCACTGCTGGTGGTCGTGTACATTTGTACAGCCACTGTGGAAAGCAATCTGGCGATACCTAAAGAAAATGGAAATTGATCTACCTCATGACCCAGCCATCCCTCTACTGGGCATATACCCGGTTGAAGCAGCAAATAAAACACGACCAGTCATATGCGCTCCAATGTTTATTGCGGCACAATTCACAATGGCAAAGACTTTGAAACAGCCTAAGTTTCCATCGACAGACGAGTGGATTAGCAAACTTTGGCACATACACACAATGGAGTATTATGCAGCACTGAAAAGCACCGATGAGCACATGAAACACGTTATTTCATGGGAAGAGCTGGAAGGAATTATGTTAAGCGAGGTAAGCCAGACCCAAAGGGACAGGTACAACATGAGTCCCCTGAGATAAGTACAATCAGCATGACAGAAATAGAAGAATAAACATCCATCCCACAATAAACGGGAGGAAGCATAGATAGTTGGAGGGAGGACAGGCCACACCTAGGGAGGTACATAAGAGCACAGCATAAAGAAGGGGTAGTGGGGTAGGGAGAGGGAGAACCGGGAGGGGGAGAATCCGAATGGATGGTATGGGGGGGGGCAGGGTACTAACCCACCCGGGGGAGAGTATCGGTTATGTCCCCACAGATTTGGAACATGCATACGGACCCCAACACGACACACCAAACAAGGAGGACAACGCAAAGTACAGAGGTCTACACAAAGAGGCTGGACGACAAGCCGGCCCAAACCAGAATTAGGCCGACCCCCACACTCGAAGGGAATACCACAGAAAACAAAAATAGATTGTCTGGAGTGGGAAAGGAACTGACCCACCACACCACATCCAGAAGGAAGCTGAAACAAAAGAAGGAGAAAGGACATAGTGGAGTACACCTGGGTCCACCAAGCCCAAAGTCGATAGACCAGCTAGAAGAGCCCATCATACAGAGAGGACCATTCAGCTGACCACACTACGAGATATGACATCCTGCACCAACACATGGCCCTACACGGGACAGCACCTGAGACACAATGGGGGATGGGCAACTGAGCTGACCCCGCCACACTGAGGCAAACACTGGGGACATGCAGTGGAGCAGCGGAGGAAGCAGAGCAAAGGGAGCCCGAGGGAGTAGAAAGGATGGTCTTCTGGGCCAGGACGTGGCGCCTCACAAGCTACACCTAGAAAACACTCCTAAAGGCCAATGAAAGGACCTTGAACTACTAGCAATTTTTTCTTTTAATATTTGCTATCTTTTTGTTTAGTCTTTTTAAATTTGTTTTGTTTTTTTACCCAGTAAATTTTGTATGCTAGTGGCTTTTCTGCTTATCAGCGTGTCGATGTTGCTTCTGTCAAAGCCATGTTCTTATGGGCCACTTGGGCGCAGTCAAAGTCATATCCATTTGTATGCACGTATTACTATGTCAGCAGGTCCACCTAGACAAGATAGGCTGGACAAATAATGAGAGAAGAAAACAACAGGACCAACGGTCCTGGAGGGACATGAGAGCGTGGGAGGTAGGGGAAGGGAGGAGGTGTCGCCCAACACAGGGACAAGGGAACAGCGAATGGTTCAAAACCAGAGGAGGGAGGGGAGGGGAGGACTGGAAGGGAGTGACCAAGAGCAAGGTAACTGAGAGGAACTACTGAATCCAGAATGAAGGCTAAACATGGTAATGGGTCGGGAGGAAAGCGAAAGGAAATAGAGGAAAGGAGTAGGAGGCAAAGTGCATACAGAGAAGCCTAAATACAGACATGTACATATGTAAACATATTTATGATTATGGGGGCAATAGATTTATATGCATATATTTATAGGTTCAGTAGTAGGGTAGCAGATGGACATTGGGTCTCCTCATGCATAATCCCCCAATACAATAGCACCTCACCCTGCTAAGCAGCCATTGCAGGATACCCATCTTCCCGACATGATCACTGAAGACAGCCGTGTGTGTAAGCAAATGTGGTGAAGAAAGCTGATGGTGCCCGGCTTATCAAAAAAAGATATAGCGTCTGGGGTCTTAAAGGCTTGAAGGCAAATAAGCGGCCATCTAGCTCAGAAGCAACAAAGCCCACAGAGAAGAAGCACACGGCCTAAGCGAATACAAGGTGTTGAATGGACCATGTAGCAGATACAAAGGAACAAAATCAATCATTGTGTGATCACCTCTCTCACATAATGGCTGAAGACGAAAGTGTGCATAAGCAAGTGTGGTGAAGAAGGCGGATGGTGCCCGGCTACTGAGAGATATAGCGTCTGGGGACTTAAAGGCTTGAATGCAAACAAGCGGCCATCTAGCCCAGAAGCAACCGAGCCCACACGGAAGCAGCACACCAACATAGGTGATCATGAAGGACAGAGGAGACCAGGTCTCCAACATCAAAGGTGGGGTGGTGGTGAGAATCACATCACCGTGAAAGAGGGGGAGTGCATGATGGGGACCCAACGCCCACCTGTAGACAGCTGGACACCCCTTCCAGAGGGGTAGTGAGGAGGAGATGGGCCACTCAGGGTTCAGTGTAGCAACAATGAAACTCAAAACCTTCCTCTAGTTCCTGAACGCTTCCTCCCCTCCCAATCATCATGACCCTAATCCTACCTTGCCTTGTGGACCTGGTTATACCAGAGGATGTACAGCGGTGCAGTGGGGATCTGGAGGCACAGGGAATCTAGGACAGACGAACCCCTCAACACCAGCTGTGGGAGTGGCGACACCAGGAGGGAAGGGCATGTAGAAAGGGAGAACCGATCTCAGAGATCTATGTGTAACCTCCTCTCTGGGAGATTGGCAAGGGGGAGGCGGGTGAGGGGAGACGCCGGGGAGTGTAAGATAAGATGTAATAATTATTTATAAATTATCAAGGGACCAGGGGTGGGATCGGGGAGGGAGGGGGATGGGGAAAAAAAAAGGGAAACCGAGCTGATTCCAGGAACCCAAGTGGAAGGTGAATTATGAGAGTGATGAGTGCAACGAATGTATAAGGGTGCTTTGCTCAATTGATGTATGTACAGATTGTGATAAGAGCCTTATGAGCCCCAATAAAACGATTAAAATAAATACATAAATAATGAAAGAAAAAAAAAAGAAATGTATTGGCCTTAGGGGAGGGGCAAAGAGGGCTGGATTGAGAAAGTCTGTGGCATCCAGTTCTGACTTGACTTTTGGATCCAGAATCTTTCAGGAGTCATGGCCTTGCCCTCCAGCCAGAACTTCCAATAACCGTCTTCTCAGAGCCTTGTTAAATTCTCATAATACGTTACACCTGCTATCCTGTGAGCAGCTACCAAACCCAGGCACTTTTTTCTTTCTTTTTTTTTTTTTAAACAGGAACAATAAAGTTTATTGAACCGTAGCTTAGTACAGGCGCTGGGGTTTCCCCACGGTGCTCTTAATGTACAAAGCACGGATATTCTGCCAATTCTTCTTCAGCAGCGAAACCAAAAAGTTGACAGCCAGGTGGATGTTGTACACGAGTTCATCATCTGTCATCTTCACATGGCCAACTGCCACTGCCAGACACAGCACCTTCTTCATCTGGAACTTGACGGTGGACTTCACCTCGTCGACCTTGGCCACCATGTTCTCATTGTGGGTCAGCAGGGAAGGGAATTTCCCGGCCTTGTTCAGGCCCGGGCCCAGAATTCGAGGAATCTGCTTGATCAGGGTCTCTGAGGCCAAAAAGGCATCATACTTCTTGACCAGCTTTCTGACCAACTTCTTATTCTTGTTGAGCTTCTTGAGCGCCTCGATGTCCATGTGAGGGATCTCCACGGCCTTCGCTTGTCACAGTGCTGCTGGTCCCCAAGGACACACACTGAGAACTTGGGGCACGGGGTGGACTTAAGCCTGACGGTGCCAGAGAAGCATTTGTCCTTCTGAGGGTCGTAGTTCTTCAGGCTGATCTGCAGCTCCACCGTCTCCAAAAACTTCCGGCGCTTGCGCTGCTTCCTGTGCAGGACTTCCCGCACCGCCTCGTAGAGGGTGTCGCGAGAGACTTTGGTACTCATGGTTCCTAGCGCTGCGGCAACCGGAAAAGAGACCCAGGCACCTTTTTCAAAGACAAGCTCACTCTCTCTACCCTTAAGAGCAGGTAGTTTTTGGATGATGGATATGAGATACCACAGAAGGCAAATCTGTAATCTTCCATGATGCCCAAAACATGCTGTCACAACCAGGACCCATGACAATCCCTCAGTTTCCTAAATTGCTTCACTGTTGCTTTTTAATTAATATATGACATTAACTTGTCATATATTGATAACAGGGAGGACCCTGAACTAGATGAATAAATTAAAGCTCTCCTCATCCTGTGCTTTTATATGAATGTGTTAATTATTTTTGTCATTAGGGAGAATGATGGAGGGATGGAGCAATACCAAACGGAGTTTGACAAAGTGTTGTGTTTGCTGCGGGAAACATGGTGCGTGTCAGATACAATCCGTCACCCAGTGAGTCTGCAATTAACACCAAGGGACCAAGGTAGGATTCCCGGTAATAAATAGCCTTCCTCCCAGATGATAGTAGAGACCCAGCAGGACCCACTGTTGTGTTGTAGCAGTTGTACACGGGACCTTATGGGAGACAGAGCTGGTGTTTGAAATGAGTTTTGTTTGTCCCCAGTTGGCTCAGATTTGTTTTTTAGATAGCATAATCACTAACATTTAAACACAGGGTGATGTCACGTAACAATCTGCAGCTTCTGAGAAATGGAGAGGCCCGACTTTGCTGGTTGACAATGCACCTCTGGAAGACAAGGGGGACCACAGAGGGACTGGGGGGGGCAGGCAGATGTGGTGATCGGAGTTTGGAATCCTTGTTTTCCACGTAGAGGTGGCAAGGAGTTCAAGGGTTCAGAAATTGAGGAGGGAAGTTCCAGAAGACAAGTCTGTGTGGTCCATAATAAACCAATATAGGGGTTGAGATTTCAATCCGTTGGCTATTTATTTTGTGCCTGGTAGCCAACCAGCCCAGAATTCCTGACCTCGCCGACCGTGTGAAACAAGGACCATTCCAGAATTACATAGAAGCAAGCATGGAAGCAAGGGCATCCACCACCCTGAATGCGTAGGGGTCAGGAACCAAGTGCTTTCTGTAGAACAGCCCCAGAAGGCAGACCTTTGGCTGGAAAACCTGTTAGGGAGCTAGCATAGGGACTGGCAGGCCCATTACACAAGCTCAGAGGTCTGAGCTACCGGCTCATGAAGTAGAGGCTCACTGCATGCTCAGAAGTTCAGGTTTCCAGCCAGCAGGGGGAGCTATGCCTGGGTGGGCGCTGTACCTACATTGGCTCACCTAGGCCAGGTGAATTCAATTCAACAATACAGCCAATGAGGTCGAACTACGTCATCGACCACGCCTCCCTAACCGCTCATAAAACTCAAGAGGATCCCAAACCAGGCCTCGGCGTGAGCTGTTTCTGGCGTGGAGCCGAGGACCGAGGCACACCTGCCCCAGGTGAGGTCCAACAGAAGCGGTGATGTTCGAACAGAAGCGGTGCTGTGTGACTGGAAGCTATGAGGTAAGCCGGGCCCAGGAGTGGGCCTTCCCATGCTGGTCTCACGGGTTGTGGGCCCCTCTGGGCTCCTTTCACCTCACCACCCTTGGGAGAATTGTTGGGTTGAGTTCACCTGGCCTAGGTGAGCCAATCCAAGTGGCGCCCCACCCAATACGGTGGAGGCCCCTGGGGACGCTTGTAGCGTATTGCCGCAGCCCCAGCCTTTTGTGTCGGTCTTTGCGCCATTTCTTGCTGGTGTCAGTCTTTGCGCCGTTTCCTGCTGGTGTCGGTCTTTGCGCCGTTTCTTGCTGGTGTCGGTCTTTGCGCCGTTTCTTGCTGGTGTCGGTCTTTGCGCCGTTTCTTGCTGGTGTCGGTCTTTGCGCCGTTTCTTGCTGGTGTCGGTCTTTGCGCCGTTTCTTGCTGGTGTCGGACTTTGTGCCGTTTCTTGCTGGTGTCGGTCTTTGCGCCGTTTCTTGCTGGTGTCTGTCTTTGCGCCGTTTCTTGCTGGTGTCGGTCTTTGCGCCGTTTCTTGCTGGTGTCGGTCTTTGCGCCGTTTCTTGCTGGTGTCGGTCTTTGCGCCGTTTCTTGCTGGTGTCGGTCTTTGCGCCGTTTCTTGCTGGTGTCGGACTTTGTGCCGTTTCTTGCTGGTGTCGGTCTTTGCGCCGTTTCTTGCTGGTGTCTGTCTTTGCGCCGTTTCTTGCTGGTGTTGGTCTTTGCGCCGTTTCTTGCTGGTGTGCGGGACTTGATGTGCCTCTCTGTGCCTGCCTTCCCGGGCTGCATTTGGGAGGGGGCTGGGACGCTGCTGCCTGGAGGCTGGGAGGATTTTGACTCCCAAAGCCTTCTCGAGGCTCAGTGTAAAAGTTTATTTGGACTCGAAAACAGAATCAAAGACCCAATTAATTAAGTTTTAGAAGCAGGCTTTATTGCGAACTTGTGGCGGGTTCAGCAACTCAGGGTATTGAGCTATTGAAGCCACGCCAGGGAAAAAATCCTGGCGGCGTTTTTATGCCCACTGCTGGCAGGCACAGCTGGGGAGAATCATAGCTTGGGGGGGGGGGGTGGATCTGCGCACACAGGTGCTTCCAAAGGGAGAAGGTCGTTAATCTTACATACATATGTCAGGGACGCGTGGAGTGACCATATCTTCAGAAAACCTTCTGGCTTTGGGAGGAGCTGGTTCCAGGAATTTGGGGTTGAGCAGAGGAGGGGAGGTCAGTTAGGGGTCAGTCTTGAGAACTAAAATGGAGTCTGTTGTGCCAAGACAGGACGTTTTAGACTGACCCTATAGGGAAAAGGGACAACATTAGTCCATTTCTGTAACTGCTTCCTGTGGGTAGTGGGCGAAGAGCAAGGGGAGGGGCTTTTCCAGGCAGAGTACTGGGAGTTGCGGCCTGGCACAGGGTGGAGAGGTTGTTGTTGCTGGTGGACTGCTATACGGGTGATTTCGCGGAGTCAACTTTGCAGGAGCTGAATGAGACAAGGAGCAATTAAGAGCAAAATTACTACTAAAATTATGGGTTCTAGTATGGGGGCTAGGAAGGAGTACAGAGAAGAGTTCCACCAGGAAGAGGATCCGTCTGTTCTGAATCTGTTGTTTTGCAGCTCACGGTTTAGCTTGTTGAGGGTCTGGACTCTAGTTTCCACAATTCCCAGCTTATTGATGTAATAACGGCATTCCTCCTGGAGGAATTAGCAGGTTCCTCCTTTTTCAGCAGTGATGAGGTCTAAAGTGCAGCGGCTCTGCAAGGCAACTTGGGCAACAGAGGTTGTTTGTTTCTGCAGGGAGGCTAGAGATTTGGCAGAGGCATCAACTGCCAGCTGGAAGCGTGTGGATAACTTGTCTGCTGTGGTGATAGAGGTTCTAAGGGTCCCGCCGCTGAGTCCTACTGCACCTGCTGCTGAGGCTAAGGAGATTCTCACTGCTATCGGAAGAAAAACTGCTCTTTTAGTTTGGCGACTGTATACCTGGATGTATTTGTCCTGGACCTCAGCCGGAGTGTATGTAGTGAGCTGCGGAACCAGAGTGATGGGCAGGCACAAAAGGGTAAGGTAGAACTGATGTTTAAATGCTTAGTGTATAGTTGCACCAAAAGAAAATTTTTTTCTGGCGCTGTTAGTGGTTTGGAGGGGATTTGGGTGACATTACATGTCTGTGTCGATGGATTGGAGTAGCAAAAGGGCACTTGAGTGTTTTCTGGTTGGATGTACAGAGGAATATTGGGGATGGTTATGGGTTTTGTGGTCTTTACGTTGGATGAAAATGACAGGGCAGGACCTGGTACTGCTACCAGAGGAGGGCGTTCTAGGGCTGCACACATGCAGCAGGTGGAGAGGTTGGCTAGTCCAGCAAAGTGGCGATGGCCAGTCCCTGCTGTAGCAGGGTAAGCTGGGAGAAGGGAGACTCAGAAGGTTTAGAAATTTGCTTAGTGAGTTGAAGGTCTTGGATCTGAATATTACAGTGGATGGTGGATTGGACCTGGAGTAGCGACCTCCATACATAGAGTTTGGCGTCTGGAAATTTCTCTCGGCGAGTGGCGTACCACGCTCCTGGAACCAGAGGTGTCCAGCGGCTATCCCAGGGGTCTGGGATTGTGAGAGTGTATTTAGATTTATGGTAGTAGAATCATCCCTGGGGACAAAGGGAAAGGTAAAGTATCTGGCAGGAAGACCAAGGACACCCTACATTTTTCTGTATTCACCTTTTTGCACATTGGGTAGTTGCCTTCTGGTCATACAGGTAGCAAATAATGGGATCAGCTTTTCCTTGATGCCGCTTAAAGTCAGTGAAATTTAAGTATATGGGTGTTCTGCACCCTGTGGGTGGGCAGTCAGCGGTGGCCAGCAAATAATCATAATGCTTAGTGCGGGCGTAATTGGTATAGTTTTCAGTCAAGTAAAATCGCTAGCAAAAGGGGAAATTATGTTAGGTTTAGCTGGCTGGCTTGGTGAGGCGAGTGAGGCGGAGAGACATAGGACCACTAGACTGAGTCAGACCACTGGGAGCCATGGTCAGAGTTCACTGCTGCCTTGACTCGGGACAAATGTACCCAGGAATCTATTCCAAGACCCTTGACTGCCAAGGGAGTAGTGAGCACTACGGTGTAAGGGCCTTCCCACCGGGGTGCTAAGGGTCTGGGTGCTAGGGATTTAATTAACACAGCATTTCCAGGATGCACTGGTTTTTGGTGATCAGCAGAGGTCGGAGATGGTTCAGGGATGGGGGAGTTTTCGTGTTGTCTAAGAAGGTTGCGGAGCAAGGACAAGTATGGAAGGTACGAAGCTAGCAGAGGGCAATCAGTTGCAGGAAGAGGCGAGAAAAGAAAAGGTTGTCCGTAGAGTATTTTGATCATGGCTGGGGAGGATCTGCGCACATAGGTGCTTCAGAGGGGTCGTTAATCTTATCTATATGTGAGGGAGGGGTGGAGTGACCATATATTCAGAAAACATTCTGGCTTTGGGACGAGCTGGTTCCAGGAATTTGGGGTAGAGCAGGGGAGGGGAGGTCGGTTAGGGGTCAGTCTTGAGAGCTAAGATGGAGGTGCAGGCCTCAAAATGGAGTCTGTTGCACCAAGACTGGGACACAGTGGTGTGCTGCGGCTCCGCCAATCAGGATGGCTGGGAGCGCCCACATCTACCCTGTTGGTTTGGGCCGGTCTCTGGCTGGGTGGTTGGCTCCAGGCTGGCTTTCGGCTAGGCCACAATCTGCGGCTTCCATTTTCCCAGCCACATGACTCCACTCCCAGGCAGAATGGCGCCACCTGTGTCTGTTGTAGCTACTGTCTCTTCCCAGAAAGAAAGCCACCCAGACCGCGGGCAAGTTCAACAGAACAAGTTTTATTTTCTGCGCAGAGACTGTCAGCTCTCTTGAGAGGAGACTGAGTGGCCCCCAGTCTAATTTTCCAAAGGTTTTTATACTTTTGCAATGTGCAGGTATGCAAGCAGGTAGAGAAGCAGGGTGTTGCAGTTAGCCATTCTTAGTTGAACATTACCTGCTCTGGTCTTTCCTTCCGTACGTTCCCTTGGGCTACGTCTGCACAGCCTACCTCCCCAATATCAGCTAGTTCGTTGACAGTTCATAGCTAGTTTATTTACTGTTCATAATGGCTTCTATCAGCTCAAAATGACTTCTCTTGTCAAGGCTGTTTAAGCTTTGCCCAGAGCTGCTACATTCCCTCCTCTTCTTAGCCGAGTTCAAATCATTGAATCTGCGGTAGCCAGCCCAGTGTATGGTGGGCTCAGCACTAAGAGTTTTATGGTTTGTACTTTCTGTTTGAGGACTGCCACTAGCTTATTGGTTATTATTGGTCCAAACGTGAGGTTTAGCAGGAGGAGGATTAGGGATCCGGCTAGGGGCGTTACTAGGGTGGTTCGCCAGGTTGCCCAATTAAGTAGCTTTTCAAACCAATTGGTTTCTTCATTTCTTTTCTTGACTCTTTCCTCTAATCTTTTCCTAACCAGGGCTAAACTATCTTTAATGATTCCTGAATGGTTTGCATAAAACAAGTTTCTCCTAATGCCATGCACAACACTCCTTGTTTCAAAAGGAGCAAGTCAAGCCCTCGGCAGTTTGGCAACACACTTCTACAAGGGAGTCTAAGGATCTTTCTAAATGGGAAACATGGTATTTTTATCCCTGTAAATCTAAAGCAATTTGCTGACTAAGAGTCTGATAGTTTAAGTTTCCTTGTATTAAAGCAACTGACCCGACTGCAGCTAATCCCATAATCCCAAGCCCCGTTAACAGTGGGACTGACATTGGGGCTCTTTTAGCTCATCCAGAAATTCCAAAGTTATCCCTACCTCCTTCACCAGAACACAGGTACACTTGAGGAATAACATGCACTAGGACACAAATACCCGGGTCTGCTGCTAATACTGGGGAAAGGAGACAGGGTGCTAGTCCTGTGGAACAAGTAAAGCAAGTACCCGTTGGGGCAGATAACAAATAAGGATCACCATTTGGTTCAATAGGAACAGCTTGAAGGCAAAAATCTTGATATTTTGATATATTAAAGGGATAATTAGATGAATAAAAACAGTCTTCGCCCTTGGTAATCTTTTAAAGTGAGCTAGAGTTGAGTCCACTCTAACCTCACCTACAGACTGCTGCTTCGTGTAATCCTTCTTACTAACATTTCTAATTGGATTACGCTCTGCACCAATAGTGCTATTTGTAGCTGTGCCTACCGAGTAAGGGGGAGCAGGGTTCAGACAAAGCCAACAATCAGTTGCGAGGTTAGGATTTGAGTTCATAAATTGGAATACAGCATCCAGAGTATCAAACACAGAACCTTGAGGTGGCTCCTGAATGGGAAGGGCCCTTTGAGTTGGGCTGGCAGTGAACGGGAAAGTTACTGAAGAGTCTGGAGGGTGCGGCAAAGGAATCTTAATGACACCCAGCTGTGGCTCTTCAGGATTTATCACCAGGTTTGGGCCTATTTATGGACAGGAAGTTGCCATATTTTACTTTGCTGCATAGTAAAGGTTGTCCCGGGATCTCTATCATTTACATAATACTGAATTCCCCATGTGTTCCCAGTGAACCCAATAACGCTTGAATCCAGTTCTTATTGGGTTACATTTGGAAACCATACACGTGGTGGGATCAAACCCCTCCGACTTGAGTCCCATTCTTGTAAAAACAATAGGGTCGTCTTTAACAAGTTTCCACCCTGAAGATGATAGTTTCACAACCCTAAGCTGCACAATGGCAATGTCCCTCCCCTTGGCAGTTAGGGAGCCCATGAGCCGGGCATCTATAGAAATGGTGTGTTTGGAGCCTTCTTTCTATAGAGGGTATTCCGCACCCATAGGACGGGATTCCGGTTATGGGCCCCATTGTGCCCTTTACCTTTAAAGGATCCGGAATGCCAGCTCTTTCCTAGCAAATCAAACAAATCAAAGTGGAAACGGGGGTCAGACCCAGTGTAAGAAGTTACATATTCACTGTTGGAGGTTCGAGTAGCAGTCCACAGATGTGTTTGTGGTTGGGCGAAATGGCGGGTGCTGTCAGCAATGCTCAGACAAAAACAATTAAGTTCTGTAAAGCCTTAATTTTGAGGGTTTTTCTGTCTTTCTGAGTGTTCATCTTTTCAGGATATGCTCAGGGAGGGCTTTTTTTGACTTGTGACTGATGAATCCACGGCCCCTTCCCCACTACTTTAATAGCAGTTGGTGTTATAAGTATCACCTAGTATGGGCCAGTCCCCCTAGGTTCTAAGGTCTCGGGTCAGTGCTTCTTTACCCACGTTCAGTCTCCAGGTTGCAAGTTGTGGGCTGCCTCTTCACCTTTCCCTTGGTTGGGCCCAAAATGAAGGTGTCGGAGCAGATGATTTGTCTCACCTGCTGGACAGCCTGCAGGCACTTCATGAAGGAACAAGTAGTGACTTCCATTACTTCTACTTCCTTCAGTCTTGGGAGAATTGGGGAAGGTCTGCCAAACTTAAATTCAAACGGGGTCGTGCTTTTCACATAGGGAGTGCATCGGACTCGAAGTAGGGCAAAAGGTAAAGAAAGGATCAATCCAGTTCTCGCCAGTTTCTAAATGCAACTTAACTAACAATTCCTTTAGGGTTCTGTTTATTCTTTCTACTTGCCTTGAACTTTGGGGCCTATAAGCCCAGTAGAGCTTCCAGTTAATATTTAGAAGCATTGCTAATACTTTAGTAATTTGAGCAATGAATACTGGGCCATTGTTGGACCCCAAGGTGGTGGGAAGCCAAATCTAGGGACAATTTTAGTTACTAATAATTTACACCCAGTGGCAGAAGTGTCCTTCTTTGTTGGGAAGGCTCCCACCCATCCAAAATAGGTGTCCACTAGCACCAGCAAATACCCGTAGCCATACTTTCTAAGTTTGATATCCATAAAGTCCACCTCCCAGAATTCTCCAGGAGTACTACCTCGAGCTTGTGGTTGGGGTTGCTCCTTTTCTTTTCTAGGGATGTTTCCCCGAGCGAGCACAGTGCAAGCAACAGTGGTGTCATCTGCCACCCAGTGTCCAAGCCTGGGTATGTAAAAGTACCTGAGGAGCAACTGAGACCATTTAGAGGATCCTGAGTGCATACCTTCATGTAGTCCTTGAATCAGATCTCTCCCAGAGCTTCTGGCATGAATCTTCTTCCATCAGGATGGAGCAGCCACCTGGATGCTCCGAGTTTCTTTGGCAGCCCAGCTCTTGGCTTACCTTTAGATCATTTTCCGAGTATGTAGGTTGTGGCAGTAACACTTGGGATGGCATGGTCATGGCCATTACCTTGGGGATTTGTGGTATAATCCTGGCATTCGAGATCCACCGGTCCAGGGGACTTGTTAGGAGGGGCTCAACCATAGGTCCCCCTACCCCAGCAATATCCTGCCCCAGTGTAAGCTTCCTAGCTTCTATAACTAGGATGGCCGTGGCAGCCTCAGCTCGCATGCAGCTCGGCCATCCTGCAGTTACAGAGTCTAGTGTGATTGAAAGATCGGCCACAGGTCTCTTTCATGACTGCAAGTTCTGAGTTAGCATTCCTTTTGCTGTGCCCCTGGCCTCATAGACAATTGGAAGGGATTTTCTATGTCTGGAAGGGGAAGAGAGGGTGCCCATATGAACGACGTTTTTAAGGATTCAAAGGCTTGCTGTTCTACTTCAGTCCATTGAAGTTTTTTCCTTTCCCCAGTACTTGCATATAGGAGTTTGGCTAATCCCTCAAATCCCAAATTCCACAATGGACAGTACCCCACAAATCCTAGAAACTCTCACACCTGCCTCTTAGTCTCAGGGACTGGGATTTTGAGGATCACCTCAGTGCGGCTGGGGGACAAGGTCTGTTTTCCCTCCTCCAGTTGGTAGCCTAGGTATACAGTTTTATTGACACACAGTTGAGCCTCTCTTGCAGATTACCTGGACCCCAATTGGCCAAGGACTATTAACAGGTCCTCGGTAGCACTTGGGCATTCCTCCAGGGTTTCGGAGGCCAGGAGGAGGTTATCTTCATACTGGAGCAAGGGGGTTTGGGGGTGTTCCTCCTTGTATTCCTGTAAGTCTTCATTGGGTTGACGTACAGAGGACAAGGGTATGGAGAACAAAGCATACTTTAAGTCCAAAACAGTATAACAAATTCAGTTTGATGGGATAGTACTCAGGAGGGTCTCGGAGTTTGGTACCGTGGAGTGGACAGTTTCTACCCTCGCATTTACCTCTCCGAGATCCTGCACCATTTGGAAGTCCTCAGTTCCCGGTTTCGGCATGGGCAGCAGGGGAGCGTTCCATGTGGACTTGCAGGGCACCAAAATGCCTGTCCTCTTTAGTCTGCATATGTGAACAGCAATACCCACCTGTGCTTTCCAGGGAGTAGGGTTTTGCTTGACACTCACCAGTGTGGCTGAGCTCAGAAGTTGTACGACCGCAGGCACCTGATGTTCAGCAAGGTCTGGCAGGTTGTTCTCTGCCCAAACAAAAGGAATATCTTTTAGCCATTTATCAAGAAGTTCCTTTGAGGAGGTTTCTTCTGCTCTTTGATAAAACACATATCCCTCTGGCAGTGGAGCGGTGAGCAAAACCTTTGCCTTTTCAAGTTCAAGGGTTAAGGTGGTTGCAGCAGATGAGAAAGTAATCATGGCCACCATTTATCGTAATAAATCCCGACCAATTAGGGGAAAGGGGCCCTGAGGCATTACCAGGAAGGAGTGTGGAACTGTCTCTTGTGCTAAATCTGTTATTCTGGCCGTTGTCCATGGGTATGCTTGGGTCTGCCATGTGGCACCTGTAATTAAAATCTTTCCTTTTGACAATGCACCTGTAGTCTTTTCCAAAACCAAGAAGGTGGCCCCTGTGTCCACCAAGAAATTTACTGGCTGGCCCCCTTTTTGGAGTGTTAGCGTGGGATCCTGGAGGCCAAGTGAAACAGCCCTGACACCTTCATTCAGCTTCTTCAAGCATTATTGTCTCCTGCTTGGGTCTTTCTAGGTGTGAATGAGGCCCGTCCTCTCTAGTGGAGGGTCGTGCACCTCTCCTGGCGTTTTCAAGGGACTGATGTTTCCAATGTCCTTCTTTCCTGCAGTAGGCACATTGATCCTTCTTCGGGGCTTGGTGGTGCCCACAGGTTAGTCTCTCCGTGAGTGGGCCATGCTCTCCTTTTCCTGAGCCTCTGGGGTCTCTCATGGCAATTACTAGTATTTTAGCTAGTTTCTTTGTCTCTGTTGTTATACACTCAATGAGCCACTTCTACCAAATCACTAGGATTTTTCCCTTCAAACCCTTCCCACTTCTTTTTCATGTCTGAGGCAGACTGACTGAATAATACAGGCAATACTTACTTCCCTCCTGTTCTCAGGGGGCTTTCAGGTCAATAGGGGTATAAAGCCCGTAGGCGTCCATCAGCCACTCTAAAAAGGCAGGCGGACATTCTCTTGTAGGAGCCTGAGAATTCTCACTGACCTTAGATAAATTTATAGGCTTCCTAGTGGTTAAGCGGAGGCCCTGCAAGAGCAACTGGTGATATCTGCTTAAGCCCTCTGGGCCTTGCTAGGAGTTTGGATCCCACATTGGTTGTGCAGTGGGGAAAAAAATTTCTCTCAAGTGGGGAGTGCCCGCTGGCTGACCATTAGGTCCATTGACTGCCTTCTGGGCCTCTCTGGAAGGGGTCCCATTCCTCTGATATGAACAGCACCTGGAGAAGTTGCAGGAAATCACCTCAGGTGGGCTGATGAGTATGGAAAACCATATCTAGCAAAGAAATCAGACCTTATGGTTTGTCAGAAAAAAGGGGTTTTGTTGGTTCCAATTATACAAACCCCTGGAACAAAAGGGAACATATACTGAAAAAGGGATTCGGGAGTCTTCCCAGGTTTGGGGGCTGCTTGCCTTAAGGGGAGAATGGCTGCTGCTGAGTGATCTTTCTCTGGGGGTTGTTAAGACATGCCTGCCCTAGTGTATTTGTTGTGGGGTGGGGGGGCTCAAAAAGAGGCTGTGAGTATTCCTCTCTCCGGCCCCTTGGGAACCTGATAGGGTGGCAGCGGCACCAAGGGTCGGAAGCCAGCTCTCCTGCTCCCAGAGTCCTCTTGCAAAATGGGATAAATCAGACAGGTAGGGAAAGGGGGAAGGGAGGGGGGAGGGACAGGGACAGCCTCCACCTTGGTGGTTTTAGGAACTTGGACAGGTTGTTTTTCCGGTCCTGCCATGTTTACTGAAATCTTGGAAACAAGAACTCTTTATGTTGGGGGAGGAAGTAAGTCTTTTATATATGTTGGCTTCTTAGTGGCAATGTCAATCCACACATGAATTTAAGGGATCAGATCAGGATGTCCTGGTTCCCCTTTCTAAGCAGGCTCCGACAGTGGCACTCGGATCTCGGTGCACCTCGAAATGTTGTAGCTACTGTCCATTCCCAGAAAGAAAGCATCTCCGACCACCGGCAAGTTCAACAGAAAAAGTTTTATTTTCTGCACAGGGTCTGTCAGCCCTCTTGAGAGGAGACTGAGCAGCCCCCAGTTGAATTTTCCAAAGGTTTTTATACTTGTGCAATGTGCAGGTGTGCAAGCAGGCAGAGTAGAGAAGTGGGGTGTTGCGGTTAGCCATTCTTAGTTGAACAAAAACTGCTCTTGTTCTCAAAAGCCTTCTGAACATCCATTTCCTTTGGGACATTCCCTTGGGCTACGTCTGCACGGCCTACCACCCCAATATCAGCTAGTTCATTGACAGTTCATAGCTACTTTATTTACCTTTCATGGTGGCTTCTGTCAGTTCAGAATGGCTTCACCATTATCAAGGCTCTTTATGGTTTTCCCAGAGAACCTACATAGCCGCCATGGGGAAACAGGGCCTATGACCCTGGCCAAAATGGTGCCCACCAGTCCAAACACGTGGAAGGGCACTGCCTCGGGAGCTGGTTGATTTAGGCCTGGGAGATAGCCCTGCCTTGTCCCGGCAGCCAAATGTTTCCCTTTTACCCTCCGTTCCCTTTGCCTTTCTCCTGGTTTTTAAAACAAGCTGCTTGAGCCCTATAACACTGAGCAGGACTTTTTTGTAACATTTAATTAAAATGTATCTGGCACCAAAATTATATATTATAAATATGACAATTTGGTTATATTTTTGAAAATTTGTACTTTTAAAATATACTTTGGTTGTTATATATATTGATAACAATGAAAGTAAAGAATAAAAACAAAAAAAATATTATTTCCTGCATTGAAAACTTCAGGTGTTCTAGGGTTAGTGTTCTACCAGTGTAGGTTTGTTCCTTGTTACTGGCTGGTTTTCCGTTGCTCAGTCTTAAGACAAAGGCGTTCGGAAGCCTAGCCTGGGTAACCCTTACTTTTCGGCTTTCAGTGGTGTTTCTTCACGCACTTTTGGGGACAGCTCTTAATATAGCTCAGCTGCCATGATGTTCCAGCCAGAAATTCCTATTTTCCTAAAGGTTCCCTGAGCTGCCAGATGCCCCTTCCCTTCAGAGATTTGAGAGTCTGCTCCTGCCAGCAGGCATCTTGGAAGGCTGTGGGGCCATCCCAAGCAGTGGTCCTCCTAGCTTATTGTCTAGAAAATGGTTGGACCTAAAGTCGCCCACAGTGACTGCTCTTTGACCCTTTGTCTATGGTGGGGGCACCTGTCAGAGGCATCAGTTTAATAGCACACCAGGGGTCTGCTCTGAAGCGGGGTTATTGACCTTGAGGCAGCAAGCTCTAAATAGCCTTGTTTTGTGCTTTCCAGATGGGACTTAGCAGCTTCATACTCAGGAATTGCCCCCTTGCATGAATCCTGTCCAATTGGGATAGAGTTGACACAGAGGCTAGACAAACAAAAGCTGATACACTATGCAACTTTATTTGAGAAAGGAGAATGGTGGCCAGAGAATGGCACACTTTTCCTTCCAACCCTGATTCACCTGGAACAGTTCTGTAGAGTGATGGGAAATGGGCGGAGATGCCAGAATTTAGAGCATTTCTCCTTTTGAGGAGCAGTAGAGACCTTCATCCCCAGTGCACACAGGAACCCCTAAGGCAGGCGTCCTCAAACTGTGGCCCGTGGGGCACATGTGGCCTGACGACATTTATTCCACCCTCAGGGTGTTTTTGCTGCCTCTGCCTGTCCTGCTTAGCAGCCGGCTCGTGCAGTGTGCATAGGAACTTGTTCATAGGTTTTTTAAAAACTATAGTCTGACCCTCCAATGATCTGAGGGACAGAACTGGCCCCCTAGGTAAACAGTTTGAGGACCCCTGCCCTAAGGGATCCTGGACTTAGGGGTTACTATTCTCGCAGCCCTGACACACCCCTGATCATTCTACCCATAGTAGAGGCACCAGGGAAATTTGGTCCCTGGGTAATTTACCAGCCTTTTATTCAAATTGAAGCCAAGAAAATTAAAAATGACTTAGGCAGTTACTCTACTTTTGATTACTGTTGACTCCCCCTGTAGTACCCCAATATTACCATTTAACTCTATAACGCTGAGCATATTTCCATAACATATAAAGAAATGTATATATTAATAGATAGATAGATAAACAGACAGATAAATAGATAGATAACTTTGAAAATAAAGAATAAAAACAAAAACATTTTCCCAAAATTGAAAATTGAGCCATTATACGGTTAAAAAGGATGGGTCTTATCAGCAGGTGTAAGACCTTAGGATCATAAATGAAGCAGTGATCCCACTGCACCTAGTAGTGCCCAAACCCTGTGCCCTCCTAGGGAAATTGTGAATGCTTTAATCCCCGTTCCTGTACTTAGAGTGAACAAACACATGCCTGATAATCCTAAGTATACTTATTTCTTGTGACACTCACCTAACTTGAAGGGAACTACCTCCTCCGAATCTTAGACTTGTCTCACTTAAACTCTTCAACCTTTTGTCTTTTTGTTTGTTTTTCCAGAAGTTCTCAGGTTACCAAGGCCTCCAAACCAAGTGTGCCAGCTGTAGGACCACGATTTCCTGAACAACCTCAACTTTATCCATCCTGGGACCTGAGTGGACAATCCCTTCTGAGCCCCATTTGCCCCTTTTGCAGCAGGAAGTACTTAGAGATGTCGTCGCCCAGTACCCCAAAGATTTGGGTCCATACCTCTTCAGGGGGCAAATGTTAGGTAGCTATCCTAGGGACTGGGGTGTCCATTATGCATGCCCAGAGGGCCAAGGTAGCAGCCCAAGAAGGAGTGGCACACTGTGCGTGCTCAGAGGTTCAGGTTTCCGGCCAGGAAGAGGAGGTACACCTGGGTGAGTGCTGCAACTTGATTGACCCACCAATGCCAAGTAAATTAAATTCAGCTGCTGGGGTTGACCAGGGTTGCCCACCATGCCTCCCTAATGCTCATAAAACCCACTTGGATGACAATCAGGCTTCTACATGCATTCTTTCTCACGCAGAGCAGAGGACCAAGGTCTGTCTGTCCCCAGAGAGATCTGACAAACCCAGGAAGGCTCTTTGGAGGCAGCAGAACTGGACATGAATGGCTGGTGGATACTGTTCAGATGCAGGACTTTCTACTTAGAAGGGTCTAATCCAGCCTGAGATGATCCTTGAATGAGTCCTCTGCCCAGATCTTTTTTTTTTTTTAACGTTTTATTAGGGGCTCATACAACACTAAACACATTCTATGCATACATCAGTTGTGTAAAGCACATTTGTACATTCATTTCCCTCATTCTCAAAATATCCACTCTCCACCCAAGCCCATGGCCTCAGCTCCTCATTCCCATCCCCACCCCCCATGTGCGCTACCCCTCGCTCATCAATCCTTGGTAATTTACTAATTTTTGTCATATCTTGCACTGTCTGATATCCCCCTTCACCCACTTTTCTGTTGAAGTAAAATGTACATCCTTGTAATCAGTTCCCCGTTTCCAAACTGCCCTCCCGCTTACCCTCTCAG
Source organism: Tenrec ecaudatus (assembly GCF_050624435.1). Taxonomy (NCBI): domain Eukaryota; kingdom Metazoa; phylum Chordata; class Mammalia; order Afrosoricida; family Tenrecidae; genus Tenrec; species Tenrec ecaudatus. Next base: position 392,257 of record NW_027457587.1, on the reverse strand, counting down.
TGTCTTCACTCATAATACTGGTCCTAAAGGACTCATCCACCCTGGATTCCCTGTGTTTCCAGTTGCTATCTGTACCAGTGTACATTATCTGGTCTAGCCAGATTTGTAAGGTAGAATTGGGGTCATGATAATGGGGGGAGAGAAAGCATTTAGCAACTGGAGGAAAGTTGTGTTTCATCATTGCTATCTCGTACCTAGTCTTGGCTCATCTCCTCTCTGAGACCCTTCTGTAAGGTATTGTCCAGTGGTCTGGAAATGGGCTTTGGGTCTCTACCAAGCACTCTTCTCATTCCCAATAAGATGTTTTTGTTCTGATGATGCCTGACACCTGATCCCTTCGAAACCTCGTGATCTCATAGGCTGGTGTGATTATTCCATGTGGGCTTTGTTGCTTCTGAGCTAGGTGGCCGCTTGTTTACATTCAAGCTTTTAAGACCTCAGACGCTATATCTTTTGACAGCTGGGCACCATCAGCTTTGTCTTCAGTGTACCTGTGGGGAAGGTGAGCACCATAGAATGCCAGTTTAATAGAACAAAGTATTCTTGCAATGAGGGAGTATTTGAGTGGAGGCCCAGAGTCCATCTGCTACCTTAATACGAAACCTATAAATATATGGACGTAGGTCTATTTCCCCATGCTCATATATGAATATATTTACATATGGACATACTTTTTAAAAGACCTCTATAACAGGCCCTTGCTTCCTCGCTTGCTCTTCTATTTCCGTTTCATTTTCCTCTTGTGCCCACTGCCATGCTCAGTCTTCCTTTGGGTTTCAGTAATTCTTCTTGGTTCCATTACCCTTGATCCCACCCTACCAGGCCTCCTACATCTACCTCACCACGGATATGCATGACTTCCTGTTCTCTTGTTTCTGGGTTTCTTAACACCGCTTCCTTTACGCCCACCTCCCTCTTTCCCATGCCCCACACCCCAGAAGTGTTGGTCCTGGGTTTTGTCCTCCAGATTGGACATCCAGCCTATCTAATTTAGACAGACCAGAAAAGGTAATAACATGCACAAAACCAAGACAAGCAACCCAAAAAAACCAAGACAACAAAAATCCAATGACACTAAAAGAAAACAAAACTAACCAAGAAAGAAAAGCTCATAGTTAGTACAAGGACTGTGTGGTGAACTTTAGGAGTGTTTTCCAGTCCAGTCTGTTGGGGCACCAAGCCCTGACCACAAAGTCCACCTTTGGTATTCCCCGGGGACTTTGATGCTCCGTTTTCTTTCTCTTCCGCTGCACTCCCTTAGTGTCATGCCTCGATGTAGCAAGATCAGTTCGGGCGCAGTTCCCACACTGTGTCTCCAGTGTTGTCCCCTCTAGGGCAATGGGACTTTGAGGGACGTTTCTCATCGTGGGGCTGCCCATGTGGTCTTTTCTGTGGACTGGCTTCTCTGATTGGGAACATCATCCTCAAGGTATAGTGGGCCAGGATGTGCTCCATTCTCCCCTCCTCCCCCTTGTTCTGCTCTGTGTTCTCTGATCAGATATGTCCCTCTCCGCGAGCTGCAGCTCCGGTGCCATCCTGTGAAATACAATCTTTGGGGGCTGCAAGGAGGTGGGAGGGGGGGCATCAGCTCAGATCTTTTGAGAGTCCAGGAGATATTGACTTCTCGATGGGCACAGTTCTGTGGGGCACCGTGCTCTTGGTCCAGACGCTGGTTGTGAATATGACTTTGTTGTTAACCAGTTTTTGTCTCTGGGTCAACTCCTGTGTGTTTTTGAGGGAGTTTTCTCATCTGGAAAGTAAATGTACTGGATTATCCAGAAGCCCATGTCAGCAAGTTATTGAGAGGGGTTAATCAGAGACTGTTTCATATAGTGTGTATCTGCGCGCTGCATTTGAGACCTGGGGTGGCAATTATGAGCTCAGAATAGAGATGGTGTCCAGTAGGTGACAGACGTGGCTCCATATTGAAACAGGAAGCCCACTGTGGAGATTTGGTCCTTCCGTTGATGGCCACCGGCCACCTAGTCTTCTCCTGCTATAACTGCTTCACTGACTCAGCAGCTGAGCCAGGAGCCAGTGCCATCATAACCAGGTGGCTAACTGGGAGAAAGGGCAGATAGATATTTGTTATCTTGTTGTCTTGGGAAGCCCACCTAACCTCCATGCAAACATTCTGGTGTGAGTTATCTGTGGAAGGAATCATAGGCTCACAGTAATACACATCTTTCTTTTTGTAAATGTGCCCGTATTCCTTTCTGAACCTGAGAAGGTGGCCCCTGTGTCCACCAAGAAATTTACTGCCTGGCCTATATGGAGTGTTAGCCTGGGTATTGGCGGCGAAGTGAAACAGAGCCCTGACCCCTTCATGCAGCTCTTCAAGCCTTATTGTCTCTTGCTTGGTTCTTTCTCGTTGCAGATGAGGCCCGTCCACTCTTGTGGAGGGTCGTGGACCTCTCCTGGGGTTTTCAAGGCACTGATTTTTCCAGTGTCCTTCTTTCCTGCAGTAGGCACATTGATCCTTCCCCATGGCTTGGCAGTGCCCACAGGTTAGTCTCTCCGTGAGTGGGCCATGCTCTCCTTTTCCTGAGTCTCTGGGGTCTCTCATGGCAATTCCTAGTATTTTAGCTAGTTTCCTTGTCTCTGTCGTGCTAGGGTCATCTCGGTTGTTATATACTCAATGAACCACTTGTATCAAATCACTAAGATTTTTCCCTTGAACCCTTCCCACTTATTTTTCAGGTCTGAGGCAGACTGACTGAGTCATAAAGGCAATATTTATTGCCCTCCTGTTCTCGGGGCCTCCGGGCTGTTAGGGGTATAAAGCCTGTAGGTTTCCATCAACCACTCTAGAAAGGCAGGCGGACATTCTCTTAGCCTGAAAATTCTCACTGACCTTAGATAAATTTATAGGTTTCCTAGCTCTTCCGCAGAGGGTCATGTAAGAGCAATGGGTGATACCTGGTAAAGCCCTCTGGGCCTTGCTAGGAATTGAGATCCCACATTGTTGGTGTAGTGGCCAAAAGAGTTTCTCTCAAGTGGGGAGTGCCCGCTCGCTGACCATCAGGTTCACTGACTGCTTACTGGGCCTCTGTCTGGAAGGGCTGCCCTCCTCCGTTGTGAACAGCACCTGGAGAAGTTGTTGGCAAGCATTCCAGGTGGGCTGATGAGTATGGAAGTCATACCAGTACTAGTGTGTGGGGGGGCTGCTTGTTAAGGGTGGGGGTGAGATTGGGGGGCCGGTGGGGGAGGGAGTGACTCAATAAGGGCCTGTTAGAAGTTTTCTATTTCTGGACCCTAGAAACCTTATAGGGCGGGGGTTGAAAGAAAGGGTTTGAAGCCAGCTCTCCCACTCCCAGAGTTCTCCTGCAAAATGGGATAAAGCCGATTAGGGGAGAGTGATGGGGAGGGGAGGGGAGGGGAGGGGTGGGGGAGGGATGGGGGAGGGGAGGGGTGATGGAGGGGAGGGGTGGGGGAGGGTGATGGGGAGGGATGGCCTCCACCTATGTGGTTTTGGGAACTTGGACCATTTGTTTTTCCGGTCCTTCCATGTTTCCTGAAACTTGGAAACAAGGGCCCTTTCTTTGCGGGAGGGAGTAAGTCTTTTATATTTGCAGGCTTCTTAGTGGCAATGTCAGCCCACACTTGAAGTAACGGGATCAGATCGGGATATCCTGGTTCCCTTTAACCATAACTATGAACTCTTAGTAATAGGGGATGGGAAAACTAGTCTTGCGTGGGTCAATCAGGGACTCCTTCTGCCCCATCACTTTTAAACAAATTGTAGAGTCTCCAAGCTTTTGGGTTGAAACCACATCCTCTTGGTGAATGCCGAGAGCAGGGGTCCTCAAACTACAACCTGTGGGCCACATGCAGACAGCCGAGGACGCTGATCCTTTCTGTCGGGTGTATGTGCCCCATTTATTTTTTTTTTGAACTTCAAATCAAGATGTGCAGTGTGCACATGAATTTGTTCGTAATATTTGATTTTTGAAACTATAGTCTTTCCTTCAAAAGGCCTGAGGGATAGTGAACTGGCCCCCTGGGTAAACAGTTTAAGGACCCCTGTCCTAAGGTATCCTGGACTTAGGGGTTATTAATCTCCCAGCCCTGAAACATCCCTGAACATTCTACCCGTTGTAGGAGGCACCATGGGAATTTGGACCCCGGGTAATTTACAAGTCTTTACTCCAATTGAACCCAAGAAAATTCAAAATGGCTTAGGCAGGTACTCTATTTTGGTCACATTTGACTCGTCCTGCACTAGCCCACTATTTCCATTTAACTCTATAACGCGAAGCATGATGTTTTCATAACATTAAAAAATGTATATATTAATACATATATATATATTTATAACTATGAAAGACCACAACAAAAAGAAAATTTTTCCAAAAATTAAAATTGAAGCGTTATAGGGTTAAAAAGAAGGATGGGTCTTATCAGCGGGTCCAAGACCTTAGCATCATAAATGAATCAGTGATCCGACTGCACCTAGTAGTGCCCAAACCTGTGCCCTCCTAGGGGAAAGTGTGAATGCTTTTATCCCTCTTCCTGTACTTCCAATGAACAAACACACATGTCTGGTAATCCTAAGATTATTTTTGTTTCCTGTGACACTCACCTAATTTCAAGGCCACTGCCACCTCACAAGCTTAGCCTTGTCGTAGTCAAACTGTTCACCTTTTAGACCGTTTGTTTTTCTCAGAAGTTATCGGGTGATTAAAGCTTCTGAACCAAGTGTGCCAGGTCCACGACTACCATCTCCTGGACCACCTCAACCTTATCCATCCTGGATAAAGTTGCCCTCAATGGACAACCCCTCCCAGCAGTGTAGGAAGGGTATGGACCCAAAGCCCCACCTCGCCCCTTTTGCCAGCAGGAAGCAGCTAGAGATGTCGTCGCCCAGTACCCCCAAAGATTTGGGTCCATATCTCTTCAGGGGGGCAAATGTTAGGTAGCTATGCTAGGGACTGGGGCATCCGTTATGCATGCCCATAGGGCCAAGATAAGAGCCCAGTTAGGAGAGGCACCCTGTGCATGCTCAGAGGTCCAGATTTCTGGCCATGAAGGGGAGGTCACCTGGGTGGTTCCTGTACCTGGATTGACCAATCTAGGCCATGTAAATTCAATTCAGCCACTGGGGTCGGCCAGACTTGCCCACCACGCCTCCCTACGCTCATAAAACTCTCTTGAGTGCAGACCAGGCTTCTGCATGATTTCTCTCTCACTCAGGAAGGCTCTTTGGAGGCAGCTGTGCTGCACATGAGTGGCTGGTGGATACTGTTCAGATGCATGGCTTTCTGCTTGCAAGGGTTTTTGTCTCAGCTGACTGTAAGGGAGGAGGTAGTACGTCTGGATCACAGAGTATCCATGTCCACAAACGAGGCTGCTCATTCCACAGTCCTGGAAGTGCTTTATGAAAACCCTCTGCTTTGCAATGTCACTCTTTGTAGATTAGAGTGGGAGGGGCTGGGACCAAGGTATGCTGCCTCTTACTCCCAGTTGCAGGTTTCTGGATGCTGATTGTATCTCTTACAGCATCAGTTAGTGGGCTTGTTGTCTGCCTCAGGCTTTGTTCACGGAGATCCTCCAGCTAGTTGGTGGTGTGTGCGCATGAGCAGAGACTTCCTGCCAATCCCCCATGAGTAGTAGAGCTCCCATGGTGTGGACTCCATGAAAGCCTTGCCCCAGGCAGCATGCTTACAAAGGAGGGTGGGCCCTGCAGGACAGAGGACCATTCCCCCTGTGGAATGGCCTCAGAGATCCACCTCCCTCTCTGGCCAGCTGCTGGGGATGTGGGTCCTAAGCATCATGGCTGACTCAATAATAGACACAGGGTGAGGCGACTCCAGTAGCTGTTTTGACTGGTCTAATCCAGCCTGAGATCATCCTTGCATGAGCCCCTGCCAAGATTATTTTTGTTTCTTTTATGATCTTTTCATTAGTGGCTCCTACAACACTAACCACCATCCATAAATACATCATCTGTTTGAAGCCCATCTGTACATTAATTGCCCTCCTTATTCACAAAATATCCACTCTCCACCCAAGCCCCTGGCCTCAGCTCCTCATTTTTCCCCCCTCAATGCCCGCCACCCATCCCTCATCAATCCTTGGAAATGTACTAATTCTTCTGTCATATTTTCACCCACCTTTCTTTTGAGGTCAATGAAGATCCTTGTAATCGGTTCCCACTTTCCATCCTGCCCTTCCTCCACCCTCCCAGTATCTCCACTCATAACACTGGTAAAGGGCCCATCCACTCTGGATTCCCCGTGTTTGAAATTCCTATCGGTACTAGAATACCTTCTCTAGTTTGGCCAGATTAGTATGGTAGAACTGGGATCATGATAGTGGGGCAAGAGAAAGCATTAAGAACTAGAGGAAAGTTGTGTTTCATCTTTGCTGTCTCATACCCTGTATTCTTTAATCTCCACTCTGAGATCCTTCTGTAAGGGGATGTCCAGTGCACTGCAAATAGGTTTTGGGTCTATACCCGGCAGTCCCCTCTCATTCTCCATGATAAGATTTTTTTGTTCTCATGATACCTGTTGCCTTATCCCTTTAAAACTTTGTGATCACACAGGCTGGTATGCTTTCTCCATGTGGGCTCTGTTGCTTCAGAGCCAGATGGCTGTTTCTTTACCCTCAGGCCTTTAAGACCCCACACGCTATATCTTTAGGTAGCTGGACACCATCGGCTTTCTTCACCACATTTGCTTATGCAGCCGCTTTGTGGTCAGTGATTGTGTAGGGAAGGTGAGCATCTTAGAATGCCAATTTAATAGAACAGTGTTATTGCAATGAGGGAGTCCTTGAGCGGAGGCCCTATGTCCATCTGCTACCTTAATACTAAATCTATAAACATATGGACATAGATCTATTTCCCCATGCCCCTTTGTAAATATATGTACATATGTACATGCCTTTATTTAGACGTCTATAACTGGCCCTTGCTTCCCAGCTCACTCTTCTATACTCTTTGATTTTCCTCTTGTGCCCACTGTCATGCTCAGTCTTCCTTTGGGTTTCAGTAATTCCTCTTGGTTACATTACCTTTGATCACGCCCTACCAGGCCTCCTACATCCCCCTCACTATCGTTTTCCATCACTTGTTGTACCCTTGTCTCTGGGTTTCTTTACAGCACTTCCTTTCCCCCCACCGTGCTCACTCCCATGCCCAATGGAAAGGGCCGGTCACATGTTTACTCCTCCAGATTGTTCATCCAGCCTCTCTTAATTAGACAGACCTGTAAAGGTAATAACATGCACAAAACAAGACTGAGCTAAACCAAGCAGCAAAAAGAAAAAAAAAACAAACAAAAATGAAAACAAAACCCAACCCAAATCCAATGACACTAAAAGAAAACAACACTAACCAGAAAGAAAAGTACAAGGACTGTGTGGTGAACTTTAGGAGTGTTTTCCAGTCCAGTCTGTGGGGGCACCGAACCCTGACCACAAAGTCCACCTTTGGCATTCCCCGGGGACTTTGATGCTCCGTTTTCTTACTCTTCCGCTGCACTCTCTTAGTGTCATGCATCGAAGTGGCAGGATCAGTTCGGGCGCAGTTCCCACACTGTGTGTCCAGTGTTGTCCCCTCTAAGGCTATGGGTCTTTGAGGGACGTTTCTCATCGTGGGGCTGCCCATGTGGTCTTCTCTGTGGATTGGCTTCTCTGATTGGGAACATCATCCTCAAGGTGTATTGGGCCAGGGTGTGCTCCATTCTCCCCTCCTCCCCCTTGTTCTGCCCTGTGTTCACTGATCAGATATGTCCCTCTCCGCGAGCTGCAGATCCGGTGCCATCCTGTGAAATACAATCTTTTGGGGCTGCAAGGATGTGGGGGGGTGGGTATCAGCTCAGATCTTTTGAGAGTCCAGGAGATATTGACTTCTCGATGGGCACAGTTCTGTGGGGCACCGTGCTCTTGGTCCAGACGCTGGTTGTGAATATGACTTTGTTGTTAACCAGTTGTGTGTCTCTGGGTCAACTCCCGTGTGTTTTTGAGTGAGTTTTCTAATCTGCAAAGTAAATGTACAGGATTATCCAGACTCCCATGTCAGCAAGTTATCGAGAGGGGTTAATCAGAGACTGTTTCATATAGTGTGTACCTGCGCGCCGCATTCTAGACCTGCGATGGCAATTATGAGCTCAGGATAGAGATGGTGTCCAGCAGGTAACATACGTGGCTCCATATTGAAACAGGAAGCCCACTGTGGAGATTTGGTCCTTCTGTTGATGGCCACCGGCCACCTAGTCTTCTCCTGCTATAACTGCTTCACTGGCTCAGCAGCTGAGCCAGAAGCCAGTGATATCATAACCAGGTGGCTAACTGGGCCAAAGGGCTGATAGATATTTGTTATTTTGTTGTCTTGGGAAACCCACCTACCCTCCATGCAAACCTTCTGGTGTGAGTTATCTGTGGAAGGAATCATAGGCTCACAGTAATTCACATCTTTCTTCTTGAAAATGTGCCCATATTCCTTTCTGAACCTGACAAGGTGGCCCCTGTGTCCACCAAGAAATTTACTGCCTGGCCTCCTACTTGGAGAGTTAGCCTGGGCTTTTGGCGGCGAAGTGAAACAGAGCCCTGACCCCTTCATTGAGCTTCTTCAAGCATTATTGTCTCTTGCTTGGGTCTTTCTACGTGCAGATGAGGCCCATCCACTCTAGTGGAGGGTCGTGCACCTCTCCTCGGGTTTTCAAGGCACTGATTTTTCCAGTGTCCTTCTTTCCTGCAGTAGGCACATTGGTCCTTCCCCATGGCTTGGCGGTGCCCACAGGTTAGTCTCTCCGTGAGTGGGCCATGCTCTCCTTTTCCTGAGTCTCTGGGGTCTCTCATGGCAATTCCTAGTATTTTAGCTAGCTTCTTTGTCTCTGTCGTGCTAGGGTCATCTCTGTTGTTATACACTCAATGAGCCACTTGTACCAAATCGCTAAGATTTTTCCCTTCAAACCCTTCCCACTTCTTTGTCATGTCTGAGGCAGACTGACTGAGTAATAAAGGCAATACTTATTGCCCTCCTGTTTTCAGTGCCTCCGGGCCGTTAGGGGTATAAAGCCCGTAGGCTTCCCTCAGCCACTCTAGAAAGGCAGGCGGATATTCTCTTATAGGAACCTGAAAATTCTCACTGACCTTAGATAAATTCATAGGTTTCCTAGCTCTTCTGCAGAGGGTCATGTAAGAGCAATGGTTGATACCTGGTAAAGTCCTCTGGGCCTTGCTAGGAATTGAGATCCCACATTGTTGGTGTAGTGGCCAAAAGAGTTTCTCCCAAGTGGGGAGTGCCCGCTCGCTGACCATCAGGTTCACTGACTGCTTACTGGGCCTCTGTCTGGAAGGGCTACCCTCCTCCGTTGTGAACAGCACCTGGAGAAGTTGTTGGCAAGCATTCCAGGTGGGCTGATGAGTATGGAAGTCATACCAGTACTAGTGTGTGTGGGGGGCTGCTTGTTAGGGGTGGGGGTGAGTTTGGGGGGCCGGTGGGGGAGGGAGTGACTCAATAAGGGCCTGTTAGAAGTTTTCTATTTCTGGACCCTAGAAACCTTATAGGGCGGGGGTTGAAAGAAAGGGTTTGAAGCCAGCTCTCCCACTCCCAGAGTTCTCCTGCAAAATGGGATAAAGCCGATTAGGGGAGAGTGATGGGGAGGGGAGGGGAGGGGAGGTGTGGGGGAGGGGTGAGGGAGGGGAGGGGTGGGGGAGGGTGATGTGGAGGGATGGCCTCCACCTATGTGGTTTTGGGAACTTGGACCGTTTGTTTTTCCGGTCCTTCCATGTTTCCTGAAACCTTGGAAACAAGGGCCCTTTCTTTGCGGGAGGGAGTAAGTCTTTTATATTTGCAGGCTTCTTAGTGGCAATGTCAGCCCACACTTGAAGTAACAGGATCAGATCGGGATATCCTGGTTCCCTTTAAACATAACTATGAACTCTTAGTAATAGGGGGTGGGAAAACTAGTCTTGCGTGGGTCAATCAGGGACTCCTTCTGCCCCATCACTTTTAAACAAATTGTAGAGTCTCCAAGCTTTTGGGTTGAAACCACATCCTCTTGGTGAATGCCGAGAGCAGGGGTCCTCAAACTACAACCTGTGGGCCACATGCAGACAGCCGAGGACGTTGATCCTTTCTGCCGGGTGTATGTGCCCCATTTATTTTTTTTTTTGAACTTCAAATCAAGATGTGCAGTGTGCACATGAATTTGTTCGTAATATTTGTTTTTTTAAACTATAGTCTTTCCTTCAAAAGGCCTGAGGGATAGTGAACTGGCCCCCTGGGTAAACAGTTTAAGGACCCCTGCCCTAAGGTATCCTGGACTTAGGGGTTATTAATCTCCCAGCCCTGAAACATCCCTGAACATTCTACCCGTTGTAGGAGGCACCATGGGAATTTGGACCCCGGGTAATTTACAAGCCTTTACTCCAATTGAACCCACGAAAATTCAAAATGGCTTAGGCATTTACTCTATTTTGGTCACTTTTGACTCGTCATGCAATAGCCCATTATTTCCATTTAACTCTATAACGCGAAGCATGATGTTTTCATAACATTAAAAATGTATATATTAATACATATATATATATATATTTATAACTATGAAAGTCCACAACAAAAAGAAAATTTTTTCCCAAAATTAAAATTGAAGCGTTATAGGGTTAAAAAGAAGGATGGGTCTTATCAGCGGGTCCAAGACCTTAGCATCATAAATGAATCAGTGATCCGACTGCACCTAGTAGTGCCCAAACCTGTGCCCTCCTAGGGGAAAGTGTGAATGCTTTTATCCCTCTTCCTGTACTTCCAATGAACAAACACACATGTCTGGTAATCCTAAGATTATTTTTGTTTCCTGTGACACTCACCTAATTTCAAGGCCACTGCCACCTCACAAGCTTAGCCTTGTCGTAGTCAAACTGTTCACCTTTTAGACCGTTTGTTTTTCTCAGAAGTTATCGGGTGATTAAAGCTTCTGAACCAAGTGTGCCAGGTCCACGACTACCATCTCCTGGACCACCTCAACCTTATCCATCCTGGATAAAGTTGCCCTCAATGGACAACCCCTCCCAGCAGTGTAGGAAGGGTATGGACCCAAAGCCCCACCTCGCCCCTTTTGCCAGCAGGAAGCAGCTAGAGATGTCGTCGCCCAGTACCCCCAAAGATTTGGGTCCATATCTCTTCAGGGGGGCAAATGTTAGGTAGCTATGCTAGGGACTGGGGCATCCGTTATGCATGCCCATAGGGCCAAGATAAGAGCCCAGTTAGGAGAGGCACCCTGTGCATGCTCAGAGGTCCAGATTTCTGGCCATGAAGGGGAGGTCACCTGGGTGGTTCCTGTACCTGGATTGACCAATCTAGGCCATGTAAATTCAATTCAGCCACTGGGGTCGGCCAGACTTGCCCACCACGCCTCCCTACGCTCATAAAACTCTCTTGAGTGCAGACCAGGCTTCTGCATGATTTCTCTCTCACTCAGGAAGGCTCTTTGGAGGCAGCTGTGCTGCACATGAGTGGCTGGTGGATACTGTTCAGATGCATGGCTTTCTGCTTGCAAGGGTTTTTGTCTCAGCTGACTGTAAGGGAGGAGGTAGTACGTCTGGATCACAGAGTATCCATGTCCACAAACGAGGCTGCTCATTCCACAGTCCTGGAAGTGCTTTATGAAAACCCTCTGCTTTGCAATGTCACTCTTTGTAGATTAGAGTGGGAGGGGCTGGGACCAAGGTATGCTGCCTCTTACTCCCAGTTGCAGGTTTCTGGATGCTGATTGTATCTCTTACAGCATCAGTTAGTGGGCTTGTTGTCTGCCTCAGGCTTTGTTCACGGAGATCCTCCAGCTAGTTGGTGGTGTGTGCGCATGAGCAGAGACTTCCTGCCAATCCCCCATGAGTAGTAGAGCTCCCATGGTGTGGACTCCATGAAAGCCTTGCCCCAGGCAGCATGCTTACAAAGGAGGGTGGGCCCTGCAGGACAGAGGACCATTCCCCCTGTGGAATGGCCTCAGAGATCCACCTCCCTCTCTGGCCAGCTGCTGGGGCTGTGGGTCCTAAGCATCATGGCTGACTCAATAATAGACACAGGGTGAGGCGACTCCAGTAGCTGTTTTGACTGGTCTAATCCAGCCTGAGATCATCCTTGCATGAGCCCCTGCCAAGATTATTTTTGTTTCTTTTATGATCTTTTCATTAGTGGCTCCTACAACACTAACCACCATCCATAAATACATCATCTGTTTGAAGCCCATCTGTACATTAATTGCCCTCCTTATTCACAAAATATCCACTCTCCACCCAAGCCCCTGGCCTCAGCTCCTCATTTTTCCCCCCTCAATGCCCGCCACCCATCCCTCATCAATCCTTGGAAATGTACTAATTCTTTTGTCATATTTTCACCCACCTTTCTTTTGAGGTCAATGAAGATCCTTGTAATCGGTTCCCACTTTCCATCCTGCCCTTCCTCCACCCTCCCAGTATCTCCACTCATAACACTGGTAAAGGGCCCATCCACTCTGGATTCCCCGTGTTTGAAATTCCTATCGGTACTAGAATACCTTCTCTAGTTTGGCCAGATTAGTATGGTAGAACTGGGATCATGATAGTGGGGCAAGAGAAAGCATTAAGAACTAGAGGAAAGTTGTGTTTCATCTTTGCTGTCTCATACCCTGTATTCTTTAATCTCCACTCTAAGATCCTTCTGTAAGGGGATGTCCAGTGCACTGCAAATAGGTTTTGGGTCTATACCCGGCAGTCCCCTCTCATTCTCCATGATAAGATTTTTTTGTTCTCATGATACCTGTTGCCTTATCCCTTTAAAACTTTGTGATCACACAGGCTGGTATGCTTTCTCCATGTGGGCTCTGTTGCTTCAGAGCCAGATGGCTGTTTCTTTACCCTCAGGCCTTTAAGACCCCACACGCTATATCTTTAGGTAGCTGGACACCATCGGCTTTCTTCACCACATTTGCTTATGCAGCCGCTTTGTGGTCAGTGATTGTGTAGGGAAGGTGAGCATCTTAGAATGCCAATTTAATAGAACAGTGTTATTGCAATGAGGGAGTCCTTGAGCGGAGGCCCTATGTCCATCTGCTACCTTAATACTAAATCTATAAACATATGGACATAGATCTATTTCCCCATGCCCCTTTGTAAATATATGTACATATGTACATGCCTTTATTTAGACGTCTATAACTGGCCCTTGCTTCCCAGCTCACTCTTCTATACTCTTTGATTTTCCTCTTGTGCCCACTGACATGCTCAGTCTTCCTTTGGGTTTCAGTAATTCCTCTTGGTTACATTACCTTTGATCACGCCCTACCAGGCCTCCTACATCCCCCTCACTATCGTTTTCCATCACTTGTTGTACCCTTGTCTCTGGGTTTCTTTACAGCACTTCCTTTCCCCCCACCGTGCTCACTCCCATGCCCAATGGAAAGGGCCGGTCACATGTTTACTCCTCCAGATTGTTCATCCAGCCTCTCTTAATTAGACAGACCTGTAAAGGTAATAACATGCACAAAACAAGACTGAGCTAAACCAAGCAGCAAAAAGAAAAAAAAAACAAACAAAAATGAAAACAAAACCCAACCCAAATCCAATGACACTAAAAGAAAACAACACTAACCAGAAAGAAAAGTACAAGGACTGTGTGGTGAACTTTAGGAGTGTTTTCCAGTCCAGTCTGTGGGGGCACCGAACCCTGACCACAAAGTCCACCTTTGGCATTCCCCGGGGACTTTGATGCTCCGTTTTCTTACTCTTCCGCTGCACTCTCTTAGTGTCATGCATCGAAGTGGCAGGATCAGTTCGGGCGCAGTTCCCACACTGTGTGTCCAGTGTTGTCCCCTCTAAGGCTATGGGTCTTTGAGGGACGTTTCTCATCGTGGGGCTGCCCATGTGGTCTTCTCTGTGGATTGGCTTCTCTGATTGGGAACATCATCCTCAAGGTGTATTGGGCCAGGGTGTGCTCCATTCTCCCCTCCTCCCCCTTGTTCTGCCCTGTGTTCACTGATCAGATATGTCCCTCTCCGCGAGCTGCAGATCCGGTGCCATCCTGTGAAATACAATCTTTTGGGGCTGCAAGGATGTGGGGGGGTGGGTATCAGCTCAGATCTTTTGAGAGTCCAGGAGATATTGACTTCTCGATGGGCACAGTTCTGTGGGGCACCGTGCTCTTGGTCCAGACGCTGGTTGTGAATATGACTTTGTTGTTAACCAGTTGTGTGTCTCTGGGTCAACTCCCGTGTGTTTTTGAGTGAGTTTTCTAATCTGCAAAGTAAATGTACAGGATTATCCAGACTCCCATGTCAGCAAGTTATCGAGAGGGGTTAATCAGAGACTGTTTCATATAGTGTGTACCTGCGCGCCACATTCTAGACCTGCGATGGCAATTATGAGCTCAGGATAGAGATGGTGTCCAGCAGGTAACATACGTGGCTCCATATTGAAACAGGAAGCCCACTGTGGAGATTTGGTCCTTCTGTTGATGGCCACCGGCCACCTAGTCTTCTCCTGCTATAACTGCTTCACTGGCTCAGCAGCTGAGCCAGAAGCCAGTGATATCATAACCAGGTGGCTAACTGGGCCAAAGGGCTGATAGATATTTGTTATTTTGTTGTCTTGGGAAACCCACCTACCCTCCATGCAAACCTTCTGGTGTGAGTTATCTGTGGAAGGAATCATAGGCTCACAGTAATTCACATCTTTCTTCTTGAAAATGTGCCCATATTCCTTTCTGAACCTGACAAGGTGGCCCCTGTGTCCACCAAGAAATTTACTGCCTGGCCTCCTACTTGGAGAGTTAGCCTGGGCTTTTGGCGGCGAAGTGAAACAGAGCCCTGACCCCTTCATTGAGCTTCTTCAAGCATTATTGTCTCTTGCTTGGGTCTTTCTACGTGCAGATGAGGCCCATCCACTCTAGTGGAGGGTCGTGCACCTCTCCTCGGGTTTTCAAGGCACTGATTTTTCCAGTGTCCTTCTTTCCTGCAGTAGGCACATTGGTCCTTCCCCATGGCTTGGCGGTGCCCACAGGTTAGTCTCTCCGTGAGTGGGCCATGCTCTCCTTTTCCTGAGTCTCTGGGGTCTCTCATGGCAATTCCTAGTATTTTAGCTAGCTTCTTTGTCTCTGTCGTGCTAGGGTCATCTCTGTTGTTATACACTCAATGAGCCACTTGTACCAAATCGCTAAGATTTTTCCCTTCAAACCCTTCCCACTTCTTTGTCATGTCTGAGGCAGACTGACTGAGTAATAAAGGCAATACTTATTGCCCTCCTGTTTTCAGTGCCTCCGGGCCGTTAGGGGTATAAAGCCCGTAGGCTTCCCTCAGCCACTCTAGAAAGGCAGGCGGATATTCTCTTATAGGAACCTGAAAATTCTCACTGACCTTAGATAAATTCATAGGTTTCCTAGCTCTTCTGCAGAGGGTCATGTAAGAGCAATGGTTGATACCTGGTAAAGTCCTCTGGGCCTTGCTAGGAATTGAGATCCCACATTGTTGGTGTAGTGGCCAAAAGAGTTTCTCCCAAGTGGGGAGTGCCCGCTCGCTGACCATCAGGTTCACTGACTGCTTACTGGGCCTCTGTCTGGAAGGTCTACCCTCCTCCGTTGTGAACAGCACCTGGAGAAGTTGTTGGCAAGCATTCCAGGTGGGCTGATGAGTATGGAAGTCATACCAGTACTAGTGTGTGTGGGGGGCTGCTTGTTAGGGGTGGGGGTGAGTTTGGGGGGCCGGTGGGGGAGGGAGTGACTCAATAAGGGCCTGTTAGAAGTTTTCTATTTCTGGACCCTAGAAACCTTATAGGGCGGGGGTTGAAAGAAAGGGTTTGAAGCCAGCTCTCCCACTCCCAGAGTTCTCCTGCAAAATGGGATAAAGCCGATTAGGGGAGAGTGATGGGGAGGGGAGGGGAGGGGAGGTGTGGGGGAGGGGTGAGGGAGGGGAGGGGTGGGGGAGGGTGATGTGGAGGGATGGCCTCCACCTATGTGGTTTTGGGAACTTGGACCGTTTGTTTTTCCGGTCCTTCCATGTTTCCTGAAACCTTGGAAACAAGGGCCCTTTCTTTGCGGGAGGGAGTAAGTCTTTTATATTTGCAGGCTTCTTAGTGGCAATGTCAGCCCACACTTGAAGTAACGGGATCAGATCGGGATATCCTGGTTCCCTTTAAACATAACTATGAACTCTTAGTAATAGGGGGTGGGAAAACTAGTCTTGCGTGGGTCAATCAGGGACTCCTTCTGCCCCATCACTTTTAAACAAATTGTAGAGTCTCCAAGCTTTTGGGTTGAAACCACATCCTCTTGGTGAATGCCGAGAGCAGGGGTCCTCAAACTACAACCTGTGGGCCACATGCAGACAGCCGAGGACGTTGATCCTTTCTGCCGGGTGTATGTGCCCCATTTATTTTTTTTTTGAACTTCAAATCAAGATGTGCAGTGTGCACATGAATTTGTTCGTAATATTTGTTTTTTTAAACTATAGTCTTTCCTTCAAAAGGCCTGAGGGATAGTGAACTGGCCCCCTGGGTAAACAGTTTAAAGACCCCTGCCCTAAGGTATCCTGGACTTAGGGGTTATTAATCTCCCAGCCCTGAAACATCCCTGAACATTCTACCCGTTGTAGGAGGCACCATGGGAATTTGGACCCCGGGTAATTTACAAGCCTTTACTCCAATTGAACCCAAGAAAATTCAAAATGGCTTAGGCAGTTACTCTATTTTGGTCACTTTTGACTCGTCCTGCACTAGCCCATTATTTCCATTTAACTCTATAACGCGAAGCATGATGTTTTCATAACATTAAAAATGTATATATTAATACATATATATATATATTTATAACTATGAAAGTCCACAACAAAAAGAAAATTTTTTCCCAAAATTAAAATTGAAGCGTTATAGGGTTAAAAAGAAGGATGGGTCTTATCAGCGGGTCCAAGACCTTAGCATCATAAATGAATCAGTGATCCGACTGCACCTAGTAGTGCCCAAACCTGTGCCCTCCTAGGGGAAAGTGTGAATGCTTTTATCCCTCTTCCTGTACTTCCAATGAACAAACACACATGTCTGGTAATCCTAAGATTATTTTTGTTTCCTGTGATACTCACCTAATTTCAAGGCCACTGCCACCTCACAAGCTTAGCCTTGTCGTAGTCAAACTGTTCACCTTTTAGACCGTTTGTTTTTCTCAGAAGTTATCGGGTGATTAAAGCTTCTGAACCAAGTGTGCCAGGTCCACGACTACCATCTCCTGGACCACCTCAACCTTATCCATCCTGGATAAAGTTGCCCTCAATGGACAACCCCTCCCAGCAGTGTAGGAAGGGTATGGACCCAAAGCCCCACCTCGCCCCTTTTGCCAGCAGGAAGCAGCTAGAGATGTCGTCGCCCAGTACCCCCAAATATTTGGGTCCATATCTCTTCAGGGGGGCAAATGTTAGGTAGCTATGCTAGGGACTGGGGCATCCGTTATGCATGCCCATAGGGCCAAGATAAGAGCCCAGTTAGGAGAGGCACCCTGTGCATGCTCAGAGGTCCAGATTTCTGGCCATGAAGGGGAGGTCACCTGGGTGGTTCCTGTACCTGGATTGACCAATCTAGGCCATGTAAATTCAATTCAGCCACTGGGGTCGGCCAGACTTGCCCACCACGCCTCCCTACGCTCATAAAACTCTCTTGAGTGCAGACCAGGCTTCTGCATGATTTCTCTCTCACTCAGGAAGGCTCTTTGGAGGCAGCTGTGCTGCACATGAGTGGCTGGTGGATACTGTTCAGATGCATGGCTTTCTGCTTGCAAGGGTTTTTGTCTCAGCTGACTGTAAGGGAGGAGGTAGTACGTCTGGATCACAGAGTATCCATGTCCACAAACGAGGCTGCTCATTCCACAGTCCTGGAAGTGCTTTATGAAAACCCTCTGCTTTGCAATGTCATTCTTTGTAGATTAGAGTGGGAGGGGCTGGGACCAAGGTATGCTGCCTCTTACTCCCAGTTGCAGGTTTCTGGATGCTGATTGTATCTCTTACAGCATCAGTTAGTGGGCTTGTTGTCTGCCTCAGGCTTTGTTCACGGAGATCCTCCAGCTAGTTGGTGGTGTGTGCGCATGAGCAGAGACTTCCTGCCAATCCCCCATGAGTAGTAGAGCTCCCATGGTGTGGACTCCATGAAAGCCTTGCCCCAGGCAGCATGCTTACAAAGGAGGGTGGGCCCTGCAGGACAGAGGACCATTCCCCCTGTGGAATGGCCTCAGAGATCCACCTCCCTCTCTGGCCAGCTGCTGGGGATGTGGGTCCTAAGCATCATGGCTGACTCAATAATAGACACAGGGTGAGGCGACTCCAGTAGCTGTTTTGACTGGTCTAATCCAGCCTGAGATCATCCTTGCATGAGCCCCTGCCAAGATTATTTTTGTTTCTTTTATGATCTTTTCATTAGTGGCTCCTACAACACTAACCACCATCCATAAATACATCATCTGTTTGAAGCCCATCTGTACATTAATTGCCCTCCTTATTCACAAAATATCCACTCTCCACCCAAGCCCCTGGCCTCAGCTCCTCATTTTTCCCCCCTCAATGCCCGCCACCCATCCCTCATCAATCCTTGGAAATGTACTAATTCTTTTGTCATATTTTCACCCACCTTTCTTTTGAGGTCAATGAAGATCCTTGTAATCGGTTCCCACTTTCCATCCTGCCCTTCCTCCACCCTCCCAGTATCTCCACTCATAACACTGGTAAAGGGCCCATCCACTCTGGATTCCCCGTGTTTGAAATTCCTATCGGTACTAGAATACCTTCTCTAGTTTGGCCAGATTAGTATGGTAGAACTGGGATCATGATAGTGGGGCAAGAGAAAGCATTAAGAACTAGAGGAAAGTTGTGTTTCATCTTTGCTGTCTCATACCCTGTATTCTTTAATCTCCACTCTGAGATCCTTCTGTAAGGGGATGTCCAGTGCACTGAAAATAGGTTTTGGGTCTATACCCGGCAGTCCCCTCTCATTCTCCATGAAAAGATTTTTTTGTTCTCATGATACCTGTTGCCTTATCCCTTTAAAACTTTGTGATCACACAGGCTGGTATGCTTTCTCCATGTGGGCTCTGTTGCTTCAGAGCTAGATGGCTGTTTCTTTACCCTCAGGCCTTTAAGACCCCACACGCTATATCTTTAGGTAGCTGGACACCATCGGCTTTCTTCACCACATTTGCTTATGCAGCCGCTTTGTGGTCAGTGATTGTGTAGGGAAGGTGAGCATCTTAGAATGCCAATTTAATAGAACAGTGTTATTGCAATGAGGGAGTCCTTGAGCGGAGGCCCTATGTCCATCTGCTACCTTAATACTAAATCTATAAACATATGGACATAGATCTATTTCCCCATGCCCATTTGTAAATATATGTACATATGTACATGCCTTTATTTAGACGTCTATAACTGGCCCTTGCTTCCCAGCTCACTCTTCTATACTCTTTGATTTTCCTCTTGTGCCCACTGACATGCTCAGTCTTCCTTTGGGTTTCAGTAATTCCTCTTGGTTACATTACCTTTGATCACGCCCTACCAGGCCTCCTACATCCCCCTCACTATCGTTTTCCATCACTTGTTGTACCCTTGTCTCTGGGTTTCTTTACAGCACTTCCTTTCCCCCCACCGTGCTCACTCCCATGCCCAATGGAAAGGGCCGGTCACATGTTTACTCCTCCAGATTTTTCATCCAGCCTCTCTTAATTAGACAGACCTGTAAAGGTAATAACATGCACAAAACAAGACTGAGCTAAACCAAGCAGCAAAAAGAAAAAAAAAACAAACAAAAATGAAAACAAAACCCAACCCAAATCCAATGACACTAAAAGAAAACAACACTAACCAGAAAGAAAAGTACAAGGACTGTGTGGTGAACTTTAGGAGTGTTTTCCAGTCCAGTCTGTGGGGGCACCGAACCCTGACCACAAAGTCCACCTTTGGCATTCCCCGGGGACTTTGATGCTCCGTTTTCTTACTCTTCCGCTGCACTCTCTTAGTGTCATGCATCGAAGTGGCAGGATCAGTTCGGGCGCAGTTCCCACACTGTGTGTCCAGTGTTGTCCCCTCTAAGGCTATGGGTCTTTGAGGGACGTTTCTCATCGTGGGGCTGCCCATGTGGTCTTCTCTGTGGATTGGCTTCTCTGATTGGGAACATCATCCTCAAGGTGTATTGGGCCAGGGTGTGCTCCATTCTCCCCTCCTCCCCCTTGTTCTGCCCTGTGTTCACTGATCAGATATGTCCCTCTCCGCGAGCTGCAGATCCGGTGCCATCCTGTGAAATACAATCTTTTGGGGCTGCAAGGATGTGGGGGGGTGGGTATCAGCTCAGATCTTTTGAGAGTCCAGGAGATATTGACTTCTCGATGGGCACAGTTCTGTGGGGCACCGTGCTCTTGGTCCAGACGCTGGTTGTGAATATGACTTTGTTGTTAACCAGTTGTGTGTCTCTGGGTCAACTCCCGTGTGTTTTTGAGTGAGTTTTCTAATCTGCAAAGTAAATGTACAGGATTATCCAGACTCCCATGTCAGCAAGTTATCGAGAGGGGTTAATCAGAGACTGTTTCATATAGTGTGTACCTGCGCGCCGCATTCTAGACCTGCGATGGCAATTATGAGCTCAGGATAGAGATGGTGTCCAGCAGGTAACATACGTGGCTCCATATTGAAACAGGAAGCCCACTGTGGAGATTTGGTCCTTCTGTTGATGGCCACCGGCCACCTAGTCTTCTCCTGCTATAACTGCTTCACTGGCTCAGCAGCTGAGCCAGAAGCCAGTGATATCATAACCAGGTGGCTAACTGGGCCAAAGGGCTGATAGATATTTGTTATTTTGTTGTCTTGGGAAACCCACCTACCCTCCATGCAAACCTTCTGGTGTGAGTTATCTGTGGAAGGAATCATAGGCTCACAGTAATTCACATCTTTCTTCTTGAAAATGTGCCCATATTCCTTTCTGAACCTGACAAGGTGGCCCCTGTGTCCACCAAGAAATTTACTGCCTGGCCTCCTACTTGGAGAGTTAGCCTGGGCTTTTGGCGGCGAAGTGAAACAGAGCCCTGACCCCTTCATTGAGCTTCTTCAAGCATTATTGTCTCTTGCTTGGGTCTTTCTACGTGCAGATGAGGCCCATCCACTCTAGTGGAGGGTCGTGCACCTCTCCTCGGGTTTTCAAGGCACTGATTTTTCCAGTGTCCTTCTTTCCTGCAGTAGGCACATTGGTCCTTCCCCATGGCTTGGCGGTGCCCACAGGTTAGTCTCTCCGTGAGTGGGCCATGCTCTCCTTTTCCTGAGTCTCTGGGGTCTCTCATGGCAATTCCTAGTATTTTAGCTAGCTTCTTTGTCTCTGTCGTGCTAGGGTCATCTCTGTTGTTATACACTCAATGAGCCACTTGTACCAAATCGCTAAGATTTTTCCCTTCAAACCCTTCCCACTTCTTTGTCATGTCTGAGGCAGACTGACTGAGTAATAAAGGCAATACTTATTGCCCTCCTGTTTTCAGTGCCTCCGGGCCGTTAGGGGTATAAAGCCCGTAGGCTTCCCTCAGCCACTCTAGAAAGGCAGGCGGATATTCTCTTATAGGAACCTGAAAATTCTCACTGACCTTAGATAAATTCATAGGTTTCCTAGCTCTTCTGCAGAGGGTCATGTAAGAGCAATGGTTGATACCTGGTAAAGTCCTCTGGGCCTTGCTAGGAATTGAGATCCCACATTGTTGGTGTAGTGGCCAAAAGAGTTTCTCCCAAGTGGGGAGTGCCCGCTCGCTGACCATCAGGTTCACTGACTGCTTACTGGGCCTCTGTCTGGAAGGGCTACCCTCCTCCGTTGTGAACAGCACCTGGAGAAGTTGTTGGCAAGCATTCCAGGTGGGCTGATGAGTATGGAAGTCATACCAGTACTAGTGTGTGTGGGGGGCTGCTTGTTAGGGGTGGGGGTGAGTTTGGGGGGCCGGTGGGGGAGGGAGTGACTCAATAAGGGCCTGTTAGAAGTTTTCTATTTCTGGACCCTAGAAACCTTATAGGGCGGGGGTTGAAAGAAAGGGTTTGAAGCCAGCTCTCCCACTCCCAGAGTTCTCCTGCAAAATGGGATAAAGCCGATTAGGGGAGAGTGATGGGGAGGGGAGGGGAGGGGAGGTGTGGGGGAGGGGTGAGGGAGGGGAGGGGTGGGGGAGGGTGATGTGGAGGGATGGCCTCCACCTATGTGGTTTTGGGAACTTGGACCGTTTGTTTTTCCGGTCCTTCCATGTTTCCTGAAACCTTGGAAACAAGGGCCCTTTCTTTGCGGGAGGGAGTA
>NW_027457587.1:342500-360000 GCF_050624435.1 Tenrec ecaudatus | reverse complement strand
CATCCTTGCAGAATCGCAGGAATTCATCTCACGTCATGGAGTTTATACACATACACATACACACTCAAACTCATTCCCTTGCAAAATCACTTGAGGGTTTCTTACTTCGTGTTCTTTTTACAAACATACTTAAAACACACACAGACACACCCTTGCAGGATCTCTAGAGGGCTTCTGACTTGGTGTCCTTTTTACACACACGCACACAGACACACATACACACACCTGTGCAGAATCTTTGGAGGACTTCTAAAATGTCGTTTATAAACACACACATATCCATTGCAGAATCTCTAGAGGGATTCAGACTTCGTGTCCTTTTTACACACACACACACACACACACATCCTTGCAGGAACTCTACAGCGATTCTAAATTCCTATCCTTTTACACACGCACACACACACTCACACGCTTGCATAATGCCTGCAGGGCTTCTGTCTTCATGTCCTTTTATACACACACACAGACACACAACCTTGCACAATCTCTAGAGTCCTTTTGATTTCTTGTCCTTTTTACACACACACACACACACACACACACACACACTTCCAGAATCTCTAGAGGGCTTCTGACGTCATGTCCTTGTTAAACACATACACACACACACACACACACACACATCCTTGCAGAATTCCTGGATGGATTCTTACTTTGTGTCCTTTTTAAACACACACACACACACACACACACACCCTTGCAGAATATCTAGAGGGTTTCTGAATGTGTGTCCGTTTCACATACACACACACACACACACACATCCACACCCTTACAGAACCTCTGGACGGCTTCAGACTCCATGTCCTTTTTACACACTCACACACACACACACACACACACTTTTTGCAGAATCAATAGTCGGCTTCTGACTTAGTGTCCTTTTTTCACACACGCACACAGACACACACATACACTTTTGCAGAATCAATAGTCGGCTTCTGACTTGGTGTCCTTTTTACACACACGCACACAGACCCATACACACACCTGTGCAGAATCTGTGGAGGACTTCTAACAACATGTCCTTTTTACACACACACACACACACACAAAGACATACTCTTGCAGGATCTCTAGATTGCTTCTGACTTGGTGTCCTTTATACACACACACACACATACACCCTTCCAGAACTCTACAAGGATTCTGACTTCATGTCCTTTTTACACACACACACACACACACACACACACACACACACACACATGCATCCTTGCAGAATCGCAGGAATTCATCTCACGTCATGTAATTTATACACATACACTCAAACTTATTCCCTTGCAAAATCACTTGAGGGTTTCTTACTTCGTGTTCTTTTTACAAACATACTTAAAACACACACAGACACACCCTTGCAGGATCTCTAGAGGGCTTCTGACTTGGTGTCCCTTTTAAACAAACACACACACACACACACACACACACCCTTGCAGAATATCTAGAGGGTTTCTGAATGTGTGTCCGTTTCACATACACACACACACACACACACACACATCCACACCCTTACAGAACCTCTGGACGGCTTCAGACTCCATGTCCTTTTTACACACTCACACACACACACACACACACACACTTTTTGCAGAATCAATAGTCGGCTTCTGACTTAGTGTCCTTTTTTCACACACGCACACAGACACACACATACACTTTTGCAGAATCAATAGTCGGCTTCTGACTTGGTGTCCTTTTTACACACACGCACACAGACCCATACACACACCTGTGCAGAATCTGTGGAGGACTTCTAACAACATGTCCTTTTTACACACACACACACACACAAAGACATACTCTTGCAGGATCTCTAGATTGCTTCTGACTTGGTGTCCTTTATACACACACACACACATACACCCTTCCAGAACTCTACAAGGATTCTGACTTCATGTCCTTTTTACACACACACACACACACACACACACACACACACACATGCATCCTTGCAGAATCGCAGGAATTCATCTCACGTCATGTAATTTATACACATACACTCAAACTTATTCCCTTGCAAAATCACTTGAGGGTTTCTTACTTCGTGTTCTTTTTACAAACATACTTAAAACACACACAGACACACCCTTGCAGGATCTCTAGAGGGCTTCTGAATTGGTGTCCTTTTTACACACACGCACACAGACACACATACACAAACCTGTGCAGAATCTTTGGAGGACTTCTAAAATGTCGTTTATAAACACACACACACACACACATCCCTTGCAGAATCTCTAGAGGGATTCAGACTTCGTGTCCTTTTTACACACACACACACACACACACATCCTTGCAGGAACTCTACAGCGATTCTAAATTCCTATCCTTTTACACACGAACACACACACTCACACGCTTGCATAATGCCTGCAGGGCTTCTGTCTTCATGTCCTTTTTATACACACACACAGACACACAACCTTGCACAATCTCTAGAGTTCTTTTGATTTCTTGTCCTTTATACACACACACACACACTCACACAAACACATCATTCCAGAATCTCTAGAGGGTTTCTGACTTTTTTCTTTACACACACACACACACACACACACACACACACACACACCTTTGCAGAAACTATGGAGTGTTTCTGACTTCATGTGTACTTTTTACACACACACACACACACACACATACAACCTTGCAGAATCTCTGGAGGGCTTCTGATTTTGTGTCCTTTTTACACAAACATACACACATACACACACCCTTGAAGAATCTCTAGAGGGCTTCTGACTTCGTGTCTTTTTACACAAACACACACACACACCACACACACATACACTTTGGTAGAATCTCTGGATGGTGGCTGACTTGCTGTCCTTTTTACACACACACACACACACACACACACACAAACACTTGAAGAATATCTAGAGGGTTTTTGAATTTGTGTCTGTTTACTCACACACACACACACACACACACACTTACAGAACCTCTGGACGGCTTCAGACTCCATGTCCTTTTTACACACACACACACACACACACACACACACATACACTTTTGCAGAATCAATAGTCGGCTTATGACTTGGTGTCTTTTTTACACACACGCACACAGACACATACACACACCTGTGCAGAATCTGTGGAGGACTTCTAACAACATGTCCTTTTTGCACACACACACACACACACACACAAAGACATACTCTTCCAGGATCTCTAGAGTGCTTCTGACTTGGTGTCCTTTATACACACACACGCACATACACCCTTCCACAACTCTACAAGGATTCTGACTTCATGTCCTTTTTACACACACACACTCACACACAAACACACCATTGCAGAATCAATAGAGGGCTTCTGACTTCATGTCCTTTTTAAACAGACACACACACACACCCTTACAGAACCTCTGGAGGGCTTCTGATTTCATGTCCTTTTTACAAACACCCCCCCACACAAACGACCTTGCAGAATTTCTAGAGGGCTTCTGACTTTGTGACCTTATTACACACGCACACACTCACACACATAAAACCTTGCAGAATCTCTTGAGAGCTTCATACTTGGTCTCCTTTTTACAAAAACACACACACATCATGGCAGAATCTCTAGATGGCTTCTGACTTCAGGATCTTTATACACACACACACACACACACACACACACCTTTGCAGAAACTATGGAGTGTTTCTGACTTCATGTGTCCTTTTTACACACACTCACACACACACCCTTGCAGAATCTCTTGAGGCCTTCTGACGTCATGTCCTTGTTAAACACACACACACACACACACACACACACACTTGCATAATCTCTGGAGGGCTTCTGACTTCGTGTCCTTTTTACACACACACACTCACACACACACCCTCCCTCACACTGATACTCATACCTTTGGAAAATTCCTAGAGGGCTTCTGACTTCCTGTCCTTTTTACACACACACACACACACACACACACACACATCCTTGCAGAATTCCTGGATGGCTTCTTACTTTGTGTCCTTTTTAAACACACACACACACACACACACACACACACACACAGATACACACACCCTTGCAGAAATTCTAGAGGGCTTCGGACTTCGTGTTCTTTTTACGCACACACACACACACACACACAGACATGCACGCACCCTTGCAGAGTCTCTGGAATGCTTCTGACTTCGTGTTCTTTTTACACACACACACACACACACACACACACACACACATACATGCATCCTTGCAGAATCGCAGGAATTCATCTCACGTCATGGAGTTTATACACATACACATACACACTCAAACTCATTCCCTTGCAAAATCACTTGAGGGTTTCTTACTTCGTGTTCTTTTTACAAACATACTTAAAACACACACAGACACACCCTTGCAGGATCTCTAGAGGGCTTCTGACTTGGTGTCCTTTTTACACACACGCACACAGACACACATACACACACCTGTGCAGAATCTTTGGAGGACTTCTAAAATGTCGTTTATAAACACACACATATCCATTGCAGAATCTCTAGAGGGATTCAGACTTCGTGTCCTTTTTACACACACACACACACACACACACATCCTTGCAGGAACTCTACAGCGATTCTAAATTCCTATCCTTTTACACACGCACACACACACTCACACGCTTGCATAATGCCTGCAGGGCTTCTGTCTTCATGTCCTTTTATACACACACACAGACACACAACCTTGCACAATCTCTAGAGTCCTTTTGATTTCTTGTCCTTTTTACACACACACACACACACACACACACTTCCAGAATCTCTAGAGGGCTTCTGACGTCATGTCCTTGTTAAACACATACACACACACACACACACACATCCTTGCAGAATTCCTGGATGGATTCTTACTTTGTGTCCTTTTTAAACACACACACACACACACACACACACACCCTTGCAGAATATCTAGAGGGTTTCTGAATGTGTGTCCGTTTCACATACACACACACACACACACACACACATCCACACCCTTACAGAACCTCTGGACGGCTTCAGACTCCATGTCCTTTTTACACACTCACACACACACACACACACACTTTTTGCAGAATCAATAGTCGGCTTCTGACTTAGTGTCCTTTTTTCACACACGCACACAGACACACACATACACTTTTGCAGAATCAATAGTCGGCTTCTGACTTGGTGTCCTTTTTACACACACGCACACAGACCCATACACACACCTGTGCAGAATCTGTGGAGGACTTCTAACAACATGTCCTTTTTACACACACACACACACACAAAGACATACTCTTGCAGGATCTCTAGATTGCTTCTGACTTGGTGTCCTTTATACACACACACACACATACACCCTTCCAGAACTCTACAAGGATTCTGACTTCATGTCCTTTTTACACACACACACACACACACACACACACACACACACACACACACACACACATGCATCCTTGCAGAATCGCAGGAATTCATCTCACGTCATGTAATTTATACACATACACTCAAACTTATTCCCTTGCAAAATCACTTGAGGGTTTCTTACTTCGTGTTCTTTTTACAAACATACTTAAAACACACACAGACACACCCTTGCAGGATCTCTAGAGGGCTTCTGACTTGGTGTCCTTTTTACACACACGCACACAGACACACATACACACACCTGTGCAGAATCTTTGGAGGACTTCTAAAATGTCGTTTATAAACACACACACACACACACATCCCTTGCAGAATCTCTAGAGGGATTCAGACTTCGTGTCCTTTTTACACACACACACACACACACACATCCTTGCAGGAACTCTACAGCGATTCTAAATTCCTATCCTTTTACACACTCACACACACACTCACACGCTTGCATAATGCCTGCAGGGCTTCTGTCTTCATGTCCTTTTTATACACACACACAGACACACAACCTTGCACAATCTCTAGAGTTCTTTTGATTTCTTGTCCTTTATACACACACACACACACTCACACAAACACATCATTCCAGAATCTCTAGAGGGTTTCTGACTTTTTTCTTTACACACACACACACACACACACACACACACACACACCTTTGCAGAAACTATGGAGTGTTTCTGACTTCATGTGTACTTTTTACACACACACACACACACACACATACAACCTTGCAGAATCTCTGGAGGGCTTCTGATTTTGTGTCCTTTTTACACAAACATACACACATACACACACCCTTGAAGAATCTCTAGAGGGCTTCTGACTTCGTGTCTTTTTACACAAACACACACACACACCACACACACATACACTTTGGTAGAATCTCTGGATGGTGGCTGACTTGCTGTCCTTTTTACACACACACACACACACACACAAACACTTGAAGAATATCTAGAGGGTTTTTGAATTTGTGTCTGTTTACTCACACACACACACACACACACACACTTACAGAACCTCTGGACGGCTTCAGACTCCATGTCCTTTTTACACACACACACACACACACACACACACACACACACATACACTTTTGCAGAATCAATAGTCGGCTTATGACTTGGTGTCTTTTTTACACACACGCACACAGACACATACACACACCTGTGCAGAATCTGTGGAGGACTTCTAACAACATGTCCTTTTTACACACACACACACACACACACACACACAGATACACACACCCTTGCAGAAATTCTAGAGGGCTTCGGACTTCGTGTTCTTTTTACGCACACACACACACACACACACAGACATGCACGCACCCTTGCAGAGTCTCTGGAATGCTTCTGACTTCGTGTTCTTTTTACACACACACACACACACACACACACACACACATACATGCATCCTTGCAGAATCGCAGGAATTCATCTCACGTCATGGAGTTTATACACATACACATACACACTCAAACTCATTCCCTTGCAAAATCACTTGAGGGTTTCTTACTTCGTGTTCTTTTTACAAACATACTTAAAACACACACAGACACACCCTTGCAGGATCTCTAGAGGGCTTCTGACTTGGTGTCCTTTTTACACACACGCACACAGACACACATACACACACCTGTGCAGAATCTTTGGAGGACTTCTAAAATGTCGTTTATAAACACACACATATCCATTGCAGAATCTCTAGAGGGATTCAGACTTCGTGTCCTTTTTACACACACACACACACACACACATCCTTGCAGGAACTCTACAGCAATTCTAAATTCCTATCCTTTTACACACGCACACACACACTCACACGCTTGCATAATGCCTGCAGGGCTTCTGTCTTCATGTCCTTTTATACACACACACAGACACACAACCTTGCACAATCTCTAGAGTCCTTTTGATTTCTTGTCCTTTTTACACACACACACACACACACACACACACACTTCCAGAATCTCTAGAGGGCTTCTGACGTCATGTCCTTGTTAAACACATACACACACACACACACACACACACACACACACATCCTTGCAGAATTCCTGGATGGATTCTTACTTTGTGTCCTTTTTAAACACACACACACACACACACACACACCCTTGCAGAATATCTAGAGGGTTTCTGAATGTGTGTCCGTTTCACATACACACACACACACACACACACACATCCACACCCTTACAGAACCTCTGGACGGCTTCAGACTCCATGTCCTTTTTACACACTCACACACACACACACACACTTTTTGCAGAATCAATAGTCGGCTTCTGACTTAGTGTCCTTTTTTCACACACGCACACAGACACACACATACACTTTTGCAGAATCAATAGTCGGCTTCTGACTTGGTGTCCTTTTTACACACACGCACACAGACCCATACACACACCTGTGCAGAATCTGTGGAGGACTTCTAACAACATGTCCTTTTTACACACACACACACACACACACAAAGACATACTCTTGCAGGATCTCTAGATTGCTTCTGACTTGGTGTCCTTTATACACACACACACACATACACCCTTCCAGAACTCTACAAGGATTCTGACTTCATGTCCTTTTTACACACACACACACACACACACACACACACACACACATGCATCCTTGCAGAATCGCAGGAATTCATCTCACGTCATGTAATTTATACACATACACTCAAACTTATTCCCTTGCAAAATCACTTGAGGGTTTCTTACTTCGTGTTCTTTTTACAAACATACTTAAAACACACACAGACACACCCTTGCAGGATCTCTAGAGGGCTTCTGACTTGGTGTCCTTTTTACACACACGCACACAGACACACATACACACACCTGTGCAGAATCTTTGGAGGACTTCTAAAATGTCGTTTATAAACACACACACACACACACATCCCTTGCAGAATCTCTAGAGGGATTCAGACTTCGTGTCCTTTTTACACACACACACACACACACACATCCTTGCAGGAACTCTACAGCGATTCTAAATTTCTATCCTTTTACACACTCACACACACACTCACACGCTTGCATAATGCCTGCAGGGCTTCTGTCTTCATGTCCTTTTTATACACACACACAGACACACAACCTTGCACAATCTCTAGAGTTCTTTTGATTTCTTGTCCTTTATACACACACACACACACTCACACAAACACATCATTCCAGAATCTCTAGAGGGTTTCTGACTTTTTTCTTTACACACACACACACACACACACACACACACACACCTTTGCAGAAACTATGGAGTGTTTCTGACTTCATGTGTACTTTTTACACACACACACACACATACAACCTTGCAGAATCTCTGGAGGGCTTCTGATTTTGTGTCCTTTTTACACAAACATACACACATACACACACCCTTGAAGAATCTCTAGAGGGCTTCTGACTTCGTGTCTTTTTACACAAACACACACACACACCACACACACATACACTTTGGTAGAATCTCTGGATGGTGGCTGACTTGCTGTCCTTTTTACACACACACACACACAAACACTTGAAGAATATCTAGAGGGTTTTTGAATTTGTGTCTGTTTACTCACACACACACACACACACACACACTTACAGAACCTCTGGACGGCTTCAGACTCCATGTCCTTTTTACACACACACACACACACACACACACACACACACACATACACTTTTGCAGAATCAATAGTCGGCTTATGACTTGGTGTCTTTTTTACACACACGCACACAGACACATACACACACCTGTGCAGAATCTGTGGAGGACTTCTAACAACATGTCCTTTTTGCACACACACACACACACACACAAAGACATACTCTTCCAGGATCTCTAGAGTGCTTCTGACTTGGTGTCCTTTATACACACACACGCACATACACCCTTCCAGAACTCTACAAGGATTCTGACTTCATGTCCTTTTTACACACACACACTCACACACAAACACACCATTGCAGAATCAATAGAGGGCTTCTGACTTCATGTCCTTTTTAAACAGACACACACACACACCCTTACAGAACCTCTGGAGGGCTTCTGATTTCATGTCCTTTTTACAAACACCCCCCCACACAAACGACCTTGCAGAATTTCTAGAGGGCTTCTGACTTTGTGACCTTATTACACACGCACACACTCACACACATAAAACCTTGCAGAATCTCTTGAGAGCTTCATACTTGGTCTCCTTTTTACAAAAACACACACACATCATGGCAGAATCTATAGATGGCTTCTGACTTCAGGATCTTTTTACACACACACACACACACACACACACACACACCTTTGCAGAAACTATGGAGTGTTTCTGACTTCATGTGTCCTTTTTACACACACTCACACACACACCCTTGCAGAATCTCTTGAGGCCTTCTGACGTCATGTCCTTGTTAAACACACACACACACACACACACACACTTGCATAATCTCTGGAGGGCTTCTGACTTCGTGTCCTTTTTACACACACACACACACACACACCCTCCCTCACACTGATACTCATACCTTTGGAAAATTCCTAGAGGGCTTCTGACTTCCTGTCCTTTTTACACACACACACACACACACACACATCCTTGCAGAATTCCTGGATGGCTTCTTACTTTGTGTCCTTTTTAAACACACACACACACACACACACACACACACACAGATACACACACCCTTGCAGAAATTCTAGAGGGCTTCGGACTTCGTGTTCTTTTTACGCACACACACACACACACACACAGACATGCACGCACCCTTGCAGAGTCTCTGGAATGCTTCTGACTTCGTGTTCTTTTTACACACACACACACACACACACACACACACACATACATGCATCCTTGCAGAATCGCAGGAATTCATCTCACGTCATGGAGTTTATACACATACACATACACACTCAAACTCATTCCCTTGCAAAATCACTTGAGGGTTTCTTACTTCGTGTTCTTTTTACAAACATACTTAAAACACACACAGACACACCCTTGCAGGATCTCTAGAGGGCTTCTGACTTGGTGTCCTTTTTACACACACGCACACAGACACACATACACACACCTGTGCAGAATCTTTGGAGGACTTCTAAAATGTCGTTTATAAACACACACATATCCATTGCAGAATCTCTAGAGGGATTCAGACTTCGTGTCCTTTTTACACACACACACACACACACACATCCTTGCAGGAACTCTACAGCAATTCTAAATTCCTATCCTTTTACACACGCACACACACACTCACACGCTTGCATAATGCCTGCAGGGCTTCTGTCTTCATGTCCTTTTATACACACACACAGACACACAACCTTGCACAATCTCTAGAGTCCTTTTGATTTCTTGTCCTTTTTACACACACACACACACACACACACACACACACTTCCAGAATCTCTAGAGGGCTTCTGACGTCATGTCCTTGTTAAACACATACACACACACACACACACACACACACATCCTTGCAGAATTCCTGGATGGATTCTTACTTTGTGTCCTTTTTAAACACACACACACACACACACACACACCCTTGCAGAATATCTAGAGGGTTTCTGAATGTGTGTCCGTTTCACATACACACACACACACACACACACACATCCACACCCTTACAGAACCTCTGGACGGCTTCAGACTCCATGTCCTTTTTACACACTCACACACACACACACACACACTTTTTGCAGAATCAATAGTCGGCTTCTGACTTAGTGTCCTTTTTTCACACACGCACACAGACACACACATACACTTTTGCAGAATCAATAGTCGGCTTCTGACTTGGTGTCCTTTTTACACACACGCACACAGACCCATACACACACCTGTGCAGAATCTGTGGAGGACTTCTAACAACATGTCCTTTTTACACACACACACACACACAAAGACATACTCTTGCAGGATCTCTAGATTGCTTCTGACTTGGTGTCCTTTATACACACACACACACATACACCCTTCCAGAACTCTACAAGGATTCTGACTTCATGTCCTTTTTACACACACACACACACACACACACACACACACACACACACACATGCATCCTTGCAGAATCGCAGGAATTCATCTCACGTCATGTAATTTATACACATACACTCAAACTTATTCCCTTGCAAAATCACTTGAGGGTTTCTTACTTCGTGTTCTTTTTACAAACATACTTAAAACACACACAGACACACCCTTGCAGGATCTCTAGAGGGCTTCTGACTTGGTGTCCTTTTTACACACACGCACACAGACACACATACACACACCTGTGCAGAATCTTTGGAGGACTTCTAAAATGTCGTTTATAAACACACACACACACACACATCCCTTGCAGAATCTCTAGAGGGATTCAGACTTCGTGTCCTTTTTACACACACACACACACACACACACATCCTTGCAGGAACTCTACAGCGATTCTAAATTCCTATCCTTTTACACACTCACACACACACTCACACGCTTGCATAATGCCTGCAGGGCTTCTGTCTTCATGTCCTTTTTATACACACACACAGACACACAACCTTGCACAATCTCTAGAGTTCTTTTGATTTCTTGTCCTTTATACACACACACACACACTCACACAAACACATCATTCCAGAATCTCTAGAGGGTTTCTGACTTTTTTCTTTACACACACACACACACACACACACACACACACACACCTTTGCAGAAACTATGGAGTGTTTCTGACTTCATGTGTACTTTTTACACACACACACACACACACACATACAACCTTGCAGAATCTCTGGAGGGCTTCTGATTTTGTGTCCTTTTTACACAAACATACACACATACACACACCCTTGAAGAATCTCTAGAGGGCTTCTGACTTCGTGTCTTTTTACACAAACACACACACACACCACACACACATACACTTTGGTAGAATCTCTGGATGGTGGCTGACTTGCTGTCCTTTTTACACACACACACACACACACACAAACACTTGAAGAATATCTAGAGGGTTTTTGAATTTGTGTCTGTTTACTCACACACACACACACACACACACACTTACAGAACCTCTGGACGGCTTCAGACTCCATGTCCTTTTTACACACACACACACACACACACACACACACACACACATACACTTTTGCAGAATCAATAGTCGGCTTATGACTTGGTGTCTTTTTTACACACACGCACACAGACACATACACACACCTGTGCAGAATCTGTGGAGGACTTCTAACAACATGTCCTTTTTACACACACACACACACACAAAGACATACTCTTGCAGGATCTCTAGAGTGCTTCTGACTTGGTGTCCTTTATACACACACACACACACATACACCCTTCCAGAACTCTACAAGGATTCTGACTTCATGTCCTTTTTACACACACACACACACACACACACACACACACAAACTCATTTTCTTGCCAAATCTCTGCAGTCCTTCTGACTTCGTGTCCTTTTTAAACACACACACACACACACATACACTTGTAGAATCTCTGGAGGACTTCTGATTTCATGTCCTTATTGCACACACACTCCCTCACTCTCACTCTGGAGGACTTCTGATTTCATGTCCTTATTACACACACACACACACACACACACACACACACTCCCTCACTCTCACACTCATACCTTTCCAGAAAACCTAGAGGGCTTCTGATTTCATGTCCTTTTAACACAACATACTCACCCTTGCAGAATCTCTAGAGGGCTTCTGACTTCCTGTACTTTTGACACACACACACACACACAAACACCCTTGTAGAATCTCCAGACATTTTCTGACTTCGTGTTGTTTTCACACATACACACACACACACTCTGGCAGAATCTCTGGAGGGCTTCTAATATGGTTTACTTATTTCAAACACAACAAACACACACACACACACAGACCTTTGCATAATCAATATTGGGCTTCTGACTTCGTGTAATTTTTAGCCTCACACACAAACACACACACACACATACAACCTTGCAGAATCTCTGGAGGGCTTCTGACTTTGTGTCCTTTTTACACAAACATACACACATACACACACCCTTGAAGAATCTCTAGTGGGCTTCTGACTTCGTGTCTTTTTACACAAACACACACACACCAAACACACATACACCCTGGTAGAATCTCTGGATGGTGGCTGACTTGCTGTCCTTTTTACACACACACACACACACACACAAACACTTGAAGAATATCTAGAGGGTTTCTGAATTTGTGTCTTTTTACACACACACACACACACACACACACACACTTACAGAACCTCTGGATGGCTTCAGACTCCATGTCCTTTTTACACACACACACACTTTTGCAGAATTAATAGTCGGTTTCTGATATGGTATCCTTTTTACACAAACGCACACAGACACATACACACACCTGTGCAGAATCTGTGGAGGACTTCTAACAACATGTCCTTTTTACACACACACACACACACACACACATACATGCATCCTTGCAGAATCGCAGGAATTCATCTCACGTCATGGAGTTTATACACATACACATACACACTCAAACTCATTCCCTTGCAAAATCACTTGAGGGTTTCTTACTTCGTGTTCTTTTTACAAACATACTTAAAACACACACAGACACACCCTTGCAGGATCTCTAGAGGGCTTCTGACTTGGTGTCCTTTTTACACACACGCACACAGACACACATACACACACCTGTGCAGAATCTTTGGAGGACTTCTAAAATGTCGTTTATAAACACACACATATCCATTGCAGAATCTCTAGAGGGATTCAGACTTCGTGTCCTTTTTACACACACACACACACACACACATCCTTGCAGGAACTCTACAGCGATTCTAAATTCCTATCCTTTTACACACGCACACACACACTCACACGCTTGCATAATGCCTGCAGGGCTTCTGTCTTCATGTCCTTTTATACACACACACAGACACACAACCTTGCACAATCTCTAGAGTCCTTTTGATTTCTTGTCCTTTTTACACACACACACACACACACACACACTTCCAGAATCTCTAGAGGGCTTCTGACGTCATGTCCTTGTTAAACACATACACACACACACACACACACACACATCCTTGCAGAATTCCTGGATGGATTCTTACTTTGTGTCCTTTTTAAACACACACACACACACACACACACACACCCTTGCAGAATATCTAGAGGGTTTCTGAATGTGTGTCCGTTTCACATACACACACACACACACACACATCCACACCCTTACAGAACCTCTGGACGGCTTCAGACTCCATGTCCTTTTTACACACTCACACACACACACACACACACACACTTTTTGCAGAATCAATAGTCGGCTTCTGACTTAGTGTCCTTTTTTCACACACGCACACAGACACACACATACACTTTTGCAGAATCAATAGTCGGCTTCTGACTTGGTGTCCTTTTTACACACACGCACACAGACCCATACACACACCTGTGCAGAATCTGTGGAGGACTTCTAACAACATGTCCTTTTTACACACACACACACACACAAAGACATACTCTTGCAGGATCTCTAGATTGCTTCTGACTTGGTGTCCTTTATACACACACACACACATACACCCTTCCAGAACTCTACAAGGATTCTGACTTCATGTCCTTTTTACACACACACACACACACACACACACACACACACACACACACACACACACATGCATCCTTGCAGAATCGCAGGAATTCATCTCACGTCATGTAATTTATACACATACACTCAAACTTATTCCCTTGCAAAATCACTTGAGGGTTTCTTACTTCGTGTTCTTTTTACAAACATACTTAAAACACACACAGACACACCCTTGCAGGATCTCTAGAGGGCTTCTGACTTGGTGTCCTTTTTACACACACGCACACAGACACACATACACACACCTGTGCAGAATCTTTGGAGGACTTCTAAAATGTCGTTTATAAACACACACACACACACACATCCCTTGCAGAATCTCTAGAGGGATTCAGACTTCGTGTCCTTTTTACACACACACACACACACACACACATCCTTGCAGGAACTCTACAGCGATTCTAAATTCCTATCCTTTTACACACGAACACACACACTCACACGCTTGCATAATGCCTGCAGGGCTTCTGTCTTCATGTCCTTTTTATACACACACACAGACACACAACCTTGCACAATCTCTAGAGTTCTTTTGATTTCTTGTCCTTTATACACACACACACACACTCACACAAACACATCATTCCAGAATCTCTAGAGGGTTTCTGACTTTTTTCTTTACACACACACACACACACACACACACACACACCTTTGCAGAAACTATGGAGTGTTTCTGACTTCATGTGTACTTTTTACACACACACACACACACACATACAACCTTGCAGAATCTCTGGAGGGCTTCTGATTTTGTGTCCTTTTTACACAAACATACACACATACACACACCCTTGAAGAATCTCTAGAGGGCTTCTGACTTCGTGTCTTTTTACACAAACACACACACACACCACACACACATACACTTTGGTAGAATCTCTGGATGGTGGCTGACTTGCTGTCCTTTTTACACACACACACACACACACACACACAAACACTTGAAGAATATCTAGAGGGTTTTTGAATTTGTGTCTGTTTACTCACACACACACACACACACACACACTTACAGAACCTCTGGACGGCTTCAGACTCCATGTCCTTTTTACACACACACACACACACACACACACACACATACACTTTTGCAGAATCAATAGTCGGCTTATGACTTGGTGTCTTTTTTACACACACGCACACAGACACATACACACACCTGTGCAGAATCTGTGGAGGACTTCTAACAACATGTCCTTTTTACACACACACACACACACAAAGACATACTCTTGCAGGATCTCTAGAGTGCTTCTGACTTGGTGTCCTTTATACACACACACACACACATACACCCTTCCAGAACTCTACAAGGATTCTGACTTCATGTCCTTTTTACACACACACACACACACACACACACACACACAAACTCATTTTCTTGCCAAATCTCTGCAGTCCTTCTGACTTCGTGTCCTTTTTAAACACACACACACACACACATACACTTGTAGAATCTCTGGAGGACTTCTGATTTCATGTCCTTATTGCACACACACTCCCTCACTCTCACTCTGGAGGACTTCTGATTTCATGTCCTTATTACACACACACACACACACACACACACACACACACTCCCTCACTCTCACACTCATACCTTTCCAGAAAACCTAGAGGGCTTCTGATTTCATGTCCTTTTAACACAACATACTCACCCTTGCAGAATCTCTAGAGGGCTTCTGACTTCCTGTACTTTTGACACACACACACACACACAAACACCCTTGTAGAATCTCCAGACATTTTCTGACTTCGTGTTGTTTTCACACATACACACACACACACTCTGGCAGAATCTCTGGAGGGCTTCTAATATGGTTTACTTATTTCAAACACAACAAACACACACACACACACACAGACCTTTGCATAATCAATATTGGGCTTCTGACTTCGTGTAATTTTTACCCTCACACACAAACACACACACACACATACAACCTTGCAGAATCTCTGGAGGGCTTCTGACTTTGTGTCCTTTTTACACAAACATACACACATACACACACCCTTGAAGAATCTCTAGTGGGCTTCTGACTTCGTGTCTTTTTACACAAACACACACACACCAAACACACATACACCCTGGTAGAATCTCTGGATGGTGGCTGACTTGCTGTCCTTTTTACACACACACACACACACAAACACTTGAAGAATATCTAGAGGGTTTCTGAATTTGTGTCTGTTTACACACACACACACACACACACACACTTACAGAACCTCTGGATGGCTTCAGACTCCATGTCCTTTTTACACACACACACACTTTTGCAGAATTAATAGTCGGTTTCTGATATGGTATCCTTTTTACACAAACGCACACAGACACATACACACACCTGTGCAGAATCTGTGGAGGACTTCTAACAACATGTCCTTTTTACACACACACACACACACACACACACACAAAGACATACTCTTGCAGGATCTCTAGAGT